>NC_068454.1:67554338-67626838 GCF_023373465.1 Oncorhynchus keta | reverse complement strand
AGCTGACATGAAATGTCAGTTTGTATCAGACAAAGCCATTTTAAAATGCCCTGAGATTTGTGACAGCCCCCCTTCCCACAATAGCACAAAAAATAGATACAAATCTGTGACGCCATTCTAACCTTTTGGTGCTGAACATCTTGGCGGTGTCTTGTTGCTGCTGTTCAGAGGGTTGTTCTAGGTGAGAGGTTGATCCTTCAGACTGTAGACCTGAGATGGGAGACAGACAGACAGACAGACAGAGACAGAACACAGACACAGTGAGATTTTCAGCATGCCAGTGTCACCCAGGAGCTGTCAAGGTAGCATGACCGAACACTCCCCCCAAACAACCCCAATTACCTGCCCTCGAACTGACAGTGGAAGACTGACTAGGCAGCTAGAGGGGCACAGTGCACAAAACCCAGCTATGGTTTATAAAAACAACATTGTTGTACAGGAGGTGCAGTATATCATGCCAACTTCAACAGGTCACTCTGCATTTACTATGCCTCGTCTGAACGGGTAAATTAATGAGTAATACAAAGTGGTGCACACAGATACAGTATCCATACATATTCTGTTGCTCCTGTGTGTTCCTCCCCTCCAGTATAATGTCTGGGACTTTAGCCTCCTGCCCTGTCATGCTCTGTAAAGGTTACCACAGTGGAGGAGACGATTTAATAATTAATGCAGACAGATCCATGTGGGGCTCACTTCTCAACCTCTCCTCTGTAATAAGAAGAGTGGGGGAGGAGGAGAGTAGAAGGGAGGGGACTGAGGCTGCCTGACTGATTGACTGACAGGGCCACTCAGCTCAGTTTAGCTCTAGGCTAGCAGCTTGATTTGGAATTCAGCCCAAGTGAAACTGCCACTCTCCAGCACCAAAGGATGATGTGAAACCAGTGTGGTTAGAGTATCTATACATTTATAGTCGGATGCAGAAAGAATGAACCCCTCACACACACGCACAATCATTCATACTCTACTCAATGATGTACTGTAATATATGCATTATGACTAAGAGCTCATGTAAATCGTTAAGAACCGATAGTAAAGCAGGGTTTCCCAAACTGGGTCCAGGGGCCCCCCTAGGTCCATGTTTAGTTTTTTGCCCAAGCACTACACAGCTGATTCAAATAACCAACTTATCATCAACCTTTGATTATTTGAATCAGCTGGGTAGTGCTGGGGCAGGACAGTTTGGGAACCCTGGTTTAGAGGACTATTACATAGGAGACTTGGTAGAAATTCAGCTCAGAGGATTAAGGATTATTCAGCTATTTCTGGGACATTGTTAAAAGCCCCTGGCATTATCTCTGACAGCAGAGAGACCAAACAACTAGGTTAAAGGTCACATCCATCAGAGGGATATTATTGTCTATTATTAGGTTACGACATGGTCACCACATGTTGATGATGATCATGAGGACATTATTGTATTTGTTAGGAGATGATTGTTGCGTCATCCAGCATCCAACACTGGATCAGGAAGACCTGTTTGGTGGAAACGCAAACATCTCTTCATGGGGAAATTCAAATTGGATTTTATTTATGAAAATAATGGTCCAAAGATGATGTTAAATATTGTACCCACTATATAGACGATTGCTTTATGATCTGGACGGGTTACGAAATTAAATTAAACAAATGTCTTAAGTACTAGAATTACAATCCATTTCCTTCACTATGGAAAATAACATTAACTCTATACATTTCTTAGATATACTATACTTGTTACAAAGAAGGGACAATCTCTAAGTACTACAGTTTACAGAAAACCTACAGATAAAACTACTATACTGATGGATAGTTAGATCGCGGATAGTTATCACCATTTCCCCCTAAAAATGAGGTTTACCAGTAAGCCCACTTCATAGCCAGCATCGCATCTGTGACACAGAGGAAGAATATGACAGACAATCAAATTCTCTCCTTGAGCATTTCCGCTTGAGAGGAAACTCCGAAACATGGCTTGATAAAGCTCTAAAACAAGTTAAATGTCATGTTGGTATGAATGATTCGGGAGACAGGCGTAGGAATGCGTAATAGGGTTTTTTTGTGCAGCGCAACAACACTGGCCTCGAGGACGATCACAGGAACGCAGTGCGGGTCGATCAGGACCCGATGCAGCTGCCGAAGTTGTGGCGGCGCCGGACGGACCAGTCGCAGCATCGTCAGACGGGCCATTCCATTAAGGGTTGATTATTCTGTCACGCTGGTATGAATGATTCGTGAGACAGGCGCAGGAATGTGTAATATTTTATTTCTTTTTTTCACCCAAATTACAACGTGCCATGTAAAGGCACGGGGACAAAGACCAAACAAACACATATAAAACACAGGGTGGAAACCCAAACAAAAGAGAGAGGAGTACCTCAAATTAATAACACAAGTGCACAATGATTATCACACGGGACGAGACTCGTAATCACCTGCGCAATCCACAATTTTCTATTTTACCTTTATTTAACCAGGCAAGTCAGTTAAGAACAAATTCTTATTTTCAATGACGGCCTAGGAACAGTGGGTTAACTGCCTGTTCAGGGGCAGAACGACAGACTTGCCAGCTCGGGAATTTTGAACTTGCAACCTTCCGGTTGCTAGTCCACCACTCTAACCACTAGGCTACCCTGCCGCCCCACAATGTCACGAAAGCCAAAACACATAGCACAGGTACTCACATGATCAACGGACATAGTAACAATAATCGACCGCCCAATGGAAACCAAAGGGCACATATATACAAATACAATCAGTGGGAATAAGGGCCAGGTGTGTGTAATGAAAGTTCCAGAGGGATCCGTGACATTAACAGCTTGAAAAAAAGCCAGTTACTTAATAAATCGCAGCAAAAACAGATGGAACAGTTCTCTGTAAACTGAACAAAATTATAAACGCAACATGTAAAGTGTTGGTCCCATGTTTCATGAGCTGAAAATAAAAGATCCCAGAAATGTTTCATACACACAAAAAGCTTATTTATCTTGAATTTTGTGAACAAATTTGTTTACATCCCTGTTAGTGAGCATTTCTCCTTTGCCAAGATAAGCCACCTGACAGGTGTTGCATATCAAGAAGCTGATTAAACAGCATGATTATTACACAACAGAATGCCACAGATGTCTTAAGTTGAGGGAGCGTGCAATTGGCATGCAGACTGCAGGAATGTCCACCAGAGCTGTTGCCAGAGAATTGAATGTTCATTTCCCTACCATAAGCTGCATCCAACATGGTTTCAGAGAATTTGGCAGTACGTCCAACTTGCCTCACAACCGCAGATGGCGTCATGTCAGCGAGCAGTTTGCTGATGTCAACGTTGTGAACAGAGTGCCCCATGGTGGCGGTGGGGTTATGTTATGGGCAGGCATAAGCTATGGACAGCGAACACAATTGCATTTTATCGATGGCTATTTGAATGCACAGAGATACTGTGACGAGATCCTGAGGCCCATTGTGAGGCCCATTTCTTTTAAGGTACCTGTATCTGTGTCCAACAGACGCATATCTGTAATCCCAGTCATGTGAAAACCATAGATTAGGGCCTAATGAATGTATTTAAAATGATTGATTTCCTCATATGAACTGTAACTCAGTAAAATCTTTGAAATTGTTGCATGTTGCATTTATATTTTTGTTCAGTATATATACATACACTCACTTTCAATGATCAAGTCTACTGTCAATAAACACGGGCATGTACAGTGCATTTGGAAAGTACTCAGACTCCTTGACTTTTTCCACATTTTATTACATTACAGCCTTATTCAAAAAATATCACATTCACATAAGTATTCAAACCCTTTTGCTCAGTACTTTGTTGAAGCACCTTTGACAGCGATAACAGCCGTAAGTCTTCTTGGGTATGACGCTACAAGCTTGGCACACCTGTATTTGGGGAGTTTCTCCCATGCTTCTCTGCAGTTCCTTTCAAGCTCTGTCAGGTTGGATCGAGACACTGCACAGCTATTTTCAGGTCTCTCCAGAGATGTTCGATCGGGTTCAAGTCCGGGCTCTGTCTGAGCCACTCAAGGAAATTCAGATACATGCCCCGAAGCGACTCCTGAGTTGTCTTGGTTGTGTGCTGAGGGTCGTTGTCCTGTTGGAAGGTGAACCTTCGCCCCAGTCTGAGGTCCTGAGCAGGTTTTCATCAAGTATCTCTCTGTATTTTGCTCCGTTCATCTTTCCCTCCATCCCGACTGGTCTCCCAGTTCCTGCCGCTAAAAAAATCCCAACATCCCAAGCCAACTGACATTTACTCCTGAGGTGCTGACCTGTTGCACCCTCTACAACCACTATGATTATTATACATTTGAACATCTTAGCCATGTACTGTTATAATCTCCACCCGGCACAGCCAGAAGAGGACTGGCCGGGCGGCCAGCTCTTGGAAGAGTCTTAGTGATTTAAGAATGATTGAAGCCACTGTGTTCTTGGGGACCTTCAGTGCAGCAGAATTTTTTTGTACCCTTACCCAGATCTGTGCCTTGACACAATCCTGTCTCAGGACAATTCCTTCGAACTCATAGCTTGGTTTTTGCTCTGACATGCACTGTCAACTGTGGGACCTTTATAGACAGGTGTGTGCCTTTCCGAATCATGTTTAGTCAATTGAATCTACCACAGGTGGACTCCAATCAAGTTGTAGAAACATCTCAAAGGTGATCAATGGAAACAGGATGCACCTGAGCTCAATTTCGAGTCTCATAGCAAAGGGTCTGAATACTTATGTAAATAAGGTATTTCTGTTTGTTTTTTTACTGTTTTCGCCTTGTCATTATGGGGTATTGTGTGTATATTGATGAGGGGGAAAAGAATATTAATCCATTTTTGAATAAGGTTGTAGCGTAACAAAATGTGTAAAAATTCAAAGGGGTCTGAATACTTTCTGAATGCACTGTATTATCACCAGAGTCCTCTTTAAATTCTGCCTTCCAGAAAACACCTTCATTCACCTATAAAACGATCAAGAAATCTATCAAACATATTAGTTAAATCCGATGTGGTCAGAGAGAGAAGAGGCCTTCATAAAATAATGTACCTCTTGTAGCACCATAAGGAAATGTTCTGACTTAATATGAACTTAGTCTAAGACCCATGATATAAAGCCATGTAGAACTTGCACAACTAAAGGAGTTATTTATATGGTTATTTATAAGGTTATATTGGAAAAACATCCCGGGCCTTGAAAGTACGCCTTGGAGAACATAAATCCACTATCTTTATTGAACAAAATCATTCTATTAATTAATTGCGTTGAGTCGAGATCGAAAAAGTTCCTCCACCACACAGAGGTGATTAGGTCAACAAATTACTCCAAAGAGAAACCATGTGGATGTATAAATTACATTCTGTATCTCCACACGGTTTAAACTAAGAATAAGATTTCACCTCCTTTCTATAGGGCAAATGTAGACTGTTATACAAGAACTGTTATACCCCTCTCACAGTCCACCCCAAGAATAAAAATAAAAAATACAATTAATTCCATTCCCCACCCACAAGAACCCTCAATGCACCAAGTAGTCAAGATGAATAGCTTGATTAAGCTTCCTCCATGTATATCTCACTAGGTCTGGGTTTTTTAGTCTCCAAATATCCACTATTTCTAATGTGTCCATAATATTTGTGATTTCCTTAAGGGCATGATGATAGTTTGTAGAGTGATGACCTTAAATGTACTTAACACTGAGTTATAGTCTCCTACCATAATGACTTGATCGTTTGTTGCCTGTAAGTTCAATAAATTGGTATAAATGGTTTTGAAGAAGTATGGATCATCCTGATTTGGACCATATAGATTAAATGAGCCAAATCTCTTTGTTGTCCACTTTCATATTCAAAAGGATCCACCTTCCTTGCAAATCATTCCTGACTATTTGCACATTCAGAACAATATTTTTGATAATTAATATCATCACACCTTTTGAGTTCCTTTGTCCATGACAGAAAATTATTTCACCACCCCATTCCTTTTTCAACTCAACTTCATCTAAGGATGTAGAGTGAGTTTCCTGTAAACAGTATATGTTATATTCCTTTTCTTTTAGCCATGTAAAGACAGATCTTTTTTTAATAATCTGCTAAACCGTTACAATTATAACTGGCTATACTTATTTCACCCCTTACCGTAACAAGATGCTCTTCTCAGTCTAAACTGACCATAATTAGTGCTTGTAAAGTTACTGCCATCAGAGGTAAATTAGAGCTTTCAAATGTCTGATATTTAGAATTCAAGAAACAGGTTCTAGCAATATTTGTTTTATACCCTTGCCTGTTTGCCTGTGAGCCAATGCCACAGATGTTAGAAAATTGAGACAAGATATTATGTGTGTAGTAAATCTGAGTAGGTTGATGTGTATGATATTGGATGTGTTTGAGCAAGAGTGTGTATGATGTCTGTATTAGTTACATCTTATCTCAGCACAGAACATGACTGTGATTGAGGTTGACATTTAGCATGTTCACATCGACAAGTATTCTATTTTTATAGGAGTACATATGAGTCATGTGAATAAGAATATACAGTAAAGAAACTATTCACACTTGGTTGTGTTACAGCCTGAATTGTGTGTCACTGATCTACACACAATTCCCCATAATGTCAAAGTGGAATTTTGTTTCGAGACATCTGTTGTAATGTATGGACTTTAAAAAAAAAAACTGAAATGTATTCAACCCCTTTGTTATGGCAAGCCTAAATACGTTTCAAGAGTAGAAATGTGCATAACTAATCACATAATAAGTTGCACAAACTCATTCAGTGTTCAATAATAGTTGTGAACATGATTTTTGAATGACTACCCCATCTCTGTACCACACATATAGATCATTGTAAGGTCCTTCGATCGAGTGGTGAGTTTCAAGCACATTTTCGATTTTGAATTAAGGCTTTAACACAACAAAATGTGGAATAATTCAAGGGGTATGTTTACTTCCTGAAGGAACTGATAATAAGAAGATATATAAATGCTGCAGAGAGAGATGTTGTTATTTTACACCGTTTCATCTCACATTCAGCACCGCGCTGTAACCTGTGAGAGAATACAGAACAACGGTACATAAAGAGAAAAGTGGGGCCATTTCAAAGAGTTGCACAATTTACTTTGACTCATTGATCACAGTGTTGTAGTGCTTTAAAATGATTTACCCAGAAAATGTTTTACGGATGAACCGGAGCCATATCTCTGAAAAACGTAAACAACGCTCCAGACTATCTTTCTGAAGGGCCAGGGGAAACCAAATCCTCCAACAAACTGAAAAAAGGGTTTTAATACTATTTGTGATTGAACACACGCACGCAAGTACAAAGGCAGACAGGCATATACGCACAAACACACAAACACATTTGTTGATCAGTTTTACAGCAGTTTCCACCTTTTTCCTATCGTAATAGACGGTGAAAGGTTGGGACTTAAACCAGAGAAACAGAGTGGTAGGAGGTACAGTAACTAGGGACCTTGTCTGAGATAAGTGGTTTTCTTTCCCACATTCATTCATTAAGCCAGCCTTGTGTTTTCGTGAAACTATCTCAGAGCGGACCGAGTGTCCTGACAAACACAAACAGCCCTTAGCAGCAAGACCTGCTAATACTATTTGAAATAATTTCAAATACTTCACATGTGCTCGATTCATCTTGCCTGTTGCAATGGAACCAAAATAAGTGCAAACCCCACCCACCTGACACTCTAGGCAGGCTAAAGCAAATACTCTATTTCAAATACTATTTGAACCCAGGTAGGCTTAGCAGTGTGGGTAAACTGCACACAGGTAGACAGACAGGACAGCAGGTATTACTGCTAGTCGATAATACTGCTGGTCAGCACTTCTGTTGAAAGCTGCCTGGTGGACTGACGGAGGACACCCAACAGCCCAGTAGTTATTATGAGCCGGTTATAAGGTCTGTTATACTAAAGCCTGACAGAGCAGTCAACACACTGGCTGATACTGTAATGACAGAGGCTTGGATACAGATAGATCCTACCATAAGCATTGTCACAACTGTAAGCTACAAACTCACAGGAATACAGTACCAACGAAGGGGACAAAACCATGTAAATATTTGTCACCCACACAGTGCTGTATGTGCATTGATATCTTGTTTCATTGCTATATCAATACCTTAGATTCAAACTGAAACGTTCAGGATTAATTAATCCACTTAAAAAACTGCTTACATAGCCAATATTAAAATGTCCTAAAAGATCTAAATATGAGTTAGACCCATGTGCAGCAGTGTCCCAGTCCTGTGTTCTCGCTCTCTCTCTCTCTCAATTCAATTCAAGGGGCGTTATTGGCATGGGAAACACATGCTTACATTGCCAAAGCAAGTGAAATTAATAAACAACAGTGAAATAAACAATAAAAAGTGAACAGTAAATATTTCACTTACACAAGTTCCAAAAGAATAGAGACATTTCAAATGTCATTATGTCAATATACAGTGTTGGAATGATGTGCAAATAGTTAAAGTACAAAAGGGAAAATAAATAAATGAGTTGTATTTCAAATGGTGTTCTTCACTGGTTGCCCTTTTTTTCTGGCAACAGGTCACACATCTTGGTGCTGTGGTTGTTGCACACTGTAGTATTTCACCCAATAGACATGGAAGTTTATCAAAAATTGTTTTTGAATTCTTTGTTGGTCTGTGTACTCTGAGTCTGCCTACGGCGACCTTTCTCAATAGCAAGGCTATGCTCACTGAGTCTGTACATAGTCAAAGATTTCCTTAATTTTGGGTCAGTCACAGTGGACAGGTATCCTGCCGCTGTGTACTCTGTTCAGGGCCAAATAGCATTCTAGTTCGCTCTGTTTTTTTGTTAATTATTTCCAATGTGTCAAGTAATTATCTTTTTTGTTTTCTCATGATTTGGGACCAGCTTGCTAGGGGACTCTTCTCCAGGGTCATCTCTCTGTAGGTGATGGCTTTGTTATGGAAGGTTTGGGAATCGCTTAATTTCAGGTGGTTGTAGAATTTAACAGCTCTTTTCTAGATTTTGATCATTAGCGGGTATCGGCTCTGTTCTGCATGCATTATTTGGTGTACACAGAGGATATTTTTGCAGAATTCTGCATGCAGTCTCAATTTGGAATTCTTGGTTGGTGAGCAGACCCCAGACCTCACAACCATTACATTTACATTTACATTTAAGTCATTTAGCAGACGCTCTTATCCAGAGCGACTTACAAATTGGTGCATTCACCTTATGACATCCAGTAGAGCAGTCACTTTACAATAGTGCATCTAAATCTTAAAGGGGGGTGAGAAGGATTACTTATCCTATCCTAGGTATTCCTTAAAGAGGTGGGGTTTCAGGTGTCTCCGGAAGGTGGTGATTGACTCCGCTGTCCTGGCGTCGTGAGGGAGTTTGTTCCACCATTGGGGGGCCAGAGCAGCGAACAGTTTTGACTGGGCTGAGCGGGAACTGTACTTCCTCAGTGGTAGGGAGGCGAGCAGGCCAGAGGTGGATGAACGCAGTGCCCTTGTTTGGGTGTAGGGCCTGATCAGAGCCTGGAGGTACTGAGGTGCCGTTCCCCCCACAGCTCCGTAGGCAAGCACCATGGTCTTGTAGCGGATGCGAGCTTCAACTGGAAGCCAGTGGAGAGAGCGGAGGAGCGGGGTGGCGTGAGAGAACTTGGGAAGGTTGAACACCAGACAGGCTGCGGCGTTCTGGATGTGTTGTAGAGGTTTAATAGCACAGGCAGGGAGCCCAGCCAACAGCGAGTTGCAGTAATCCAGACGGGAGATGACAAGTGCCTGGATTAGGACCTGCGCCGCTTCCTGTGTGAGGCAGGGTCGTACTCTGCGGATGTTGTAGAGCATGAACCTACAGGAACGGGCCACCGCCTTGATGTTAGTTGAGAACGACAGGGTGTTGTCCAGGATCACGCCAAGGTTCTTGGCGCTCTGGGAGGAGGACACAATGGAGTTGTCAACCGTGATGGCGAGATCATGGAACGGGCAGTCCTTCCCCGGGAGGAAGAGCAGCTCCGTCTTGCCGAGGTTCAGCTTGAGGTGGTGATCCGTCATCCACACTGATATGTCTGCCAGACATGCAGAGATGCGATTCGCCACCTGGTCATAAAGGGCAATGGGTTCTATAACTGATTAAAATATTTTTAGCCAGATCCTAATTGGTATGTCAAATTTCATGTTCCTTTTGATGGCATAGAAGGCCCTTTTTGCCTTGTCTCTCAGGTCGTTCACAGCTTTGTGGAAATTACCTCTGGCGCTGATGTTTAGGCCGAGGTATGTATAGTTTTTTTGTGTCCTCTAGGGCAAGATGGATGGTCCTGGCAATATGTATTTGTGGTTCTGGCAACTGGATCTTTTTTGGAACATCATTATTTTTGTCTTACTGAGATTTACTGTCAGGGCCCAGGTCTGTCAGGGCCCAGGTCTGTCAGGGCCCAGGTCTGACAGAATATGTGCAGAAGATCTAGGTGCTTCTGTTGGCCCTCCTTGGTTGGGGACAGAAAGAACCAGGCTCTGGCACATACAACTGGGCACACACTCACACACTAATAGAGGTCACTTTAGCTTGGCAGGAAACACAAGGTGATTATGGAAATTCAGTCAATTACTGCAGACAAGAGTAAACAGCCTTTCCATCATTTTTGACCCCTATATTTACCTTTTCTCTCTGTGTGTGTGTGTGTGTGTGTGTGTCAACAACTGGATGTCAGAATAACTCAGAGTCGGCAAAAACTCCTCAGACTGGAGCCAGGAGACAACCAACCAGCAACTGTCTATACAGGCAATTCCACAGTAACAGAGTCAACTCAAATCAATTTTTATTTGTCACATACACATGGTTAGCAGATGTTAGTGCGAGTGTAGCGAAATGCTTGTGCTTCTAGATCCGACAATGCAGTAATAACCAACAAGTAATCTAGCTAACAATTCCAAAACTACTACCTTATAGACACAAGTGTAAGGGGATAAAGAATATGTACATAAAGATATATGAATGAGTGATGGTACAGAACAGCATAGGCAAGATACAGTAGATGGTATTGAGTACAGTATATACATATGAGATGAGTATGTAAACAAAGTGGCATAGTTAAAGTGGCTAGTGATACATGTATTACATAAGGATGCAGTAGATGATATAGAGTACAGTATATACGTTGTGGCAGAGCTAATAAACGGGCTCTGCCCGATCACTAAAATGGCCACCCCTGTCAGAACTACAGATCACAAAATGGCCGAAAAACTACAAGTCCCAGAAGCAAGGGGAACCCTCAGAAGGTGGAGCCGACTCACAGATAAAGGGTCAAGAAAAACCAGGAAGAGGAAGAGAGGGGCTGGAAGGAGCTATGAACAATAGAGAAAGAGACTATAGAGATTGGCTGGATTTACCGTGTTGAAGATTGTTTGGACTTACCTGTTGGCGTTTGGACCTGGACCTACCGAGAACCTGATTCGTGTACCGAACCCTGCTATCCTTGACCCGCCTACGGCCTGGGTGGACCAGGACGGAGAAACAAACACACAGGTACTGTCCTGTTCGAAAGAACTCTCATTCTTGGGTGATTTGGTGACAGTTTACCACTTAGTTTGCTCCTAACCTTGGAAGAGGTTTGCCACAACGTATACATATGAGATGAATAATGTAGGGTATGTAAACATTATATTAGGTAGCATTGTTTAAAGTGGCTAGTGATATATTTTACATCATTTCCCATCAATTCCAATTATTAAAGTGGCTGGCAGTGTGTTGGCAGCAGCCACTCAATGTTAGTGGTGGCTGTTTAACAGTCTGATGGCCTTGAGATAGAAGCTGTTCTTCAGTCTCTCGGTCCCAGCTTTGATGCACCTGTACTGACCTCGCCTTCTGGATGATAGCGGGGTGAACAGGCAGTGGCTCGGGTGGTTGCTGTCCTTGATGATCTTTATGGCCTTCCTGTGACATCGGGTGGTGTAGGTGTCCTGAAGGGCAGGTAGTTTGCCCCCGGTGATGCGTTGTGCAGACCTCACTACCCTCTGAAGAGCCTTACGGTTGTGGGCAGAGCAGTTGCCGTACCAGGCGGTGATACAGCCCGACAGGATGCTCTCGATTGTGCATCTGTAGAAGTTTGTGAGTGCTTTTGGTGACAAGCCGAATTTCTTCAGCCTCCTGAGGTTCAAGAGGCGCTGCTGCGCCTTCTTCACGATGCTGTCTGTGTGGGTGGACCAATTCAGTTTGTCTGTGATGTGTACGCCGAGGAACTTAAAACCTACTACCCTCTCCACTACTGTTCCATCGATGTGGATAGGGGGGTGTTCCCTCTGCTGTTTCCTGAAGTCCACAATCATCTCCTTAGTTTTGTTGACGTTGAGTGTGAAGTTATTTTCCTGACACCACACTCCGAGGGCCCTCACCTCCTCCCTGTAGGCAGTCTCGTCGTTGTTGGTAATCAAGCCTACCACTGTTGTGTCGTCCGCAAACTTGATGATTGAGTTGGAGCTGTGCGTGGCCACGCAGTCGTGGGTGAACAGGGAGTACAGGAGAGGGGTCAGAACGCACCCTTGTGTGGCCCCAGTGTTGAGGGTCAGCGGGGTGGAGATGTTGTTGCCTACCCTCACCACCTGGGGGCTGCCCATCGGGAAGTCCAGTACCCAGTTGCACAGGGCGGGGTCGAGACCCAGGGTCTCGAGCTTGATGACGAGCTTGGAGGGCACTATGGTGTTAAATGCCGAGCTGTAGTCGATGAACAGCATTCTCACATAGGTATTCCTCTTGTCCAGATGGGTTAGGGCAGTGTGCAGTGTGGTTGAAATTGCTAGGGTGTCAGGTAGGGTGGAGGTGATATGGTCCTTGACTAGTCTGCACTTCATGATGACGGAAGAGTGCTACGGGCGGTAGTGTTTAGCTCAGTTACCTTAGCTTTCTTGGGAACAGGAACAATGGTGGCCCTCTTGAAGCATGTGGGAACAACAGACTGGGATAGGGACATTGAATATGTCCGTAAACACACCAGCCAGCTGGTCCTGCTCTGAGGCGCGGCTGTTGGAGCTCTGGGCCTGCAGCCTTGCGTAGTTTAAATGTTTTCATGGCTGCAGTGAAGGAGAGTCCATGTTTTAGTTGCGGGCAGTGTCAGTGGCACTGTATTGTCCTCAAAGCGGGCGAAAAGTTATTTAGTCTGCCTGGGAGCAGGACATCCTGGTCCGTGACAGTGCTGGTTTTCTTTTGTAATCCGTGATTGACTGTAGACCCTGCACATACCTCTTGTGTCGGAGCCGTTGAATTGAGATTCTGTCTCTATACTGACACTGCGACTCCGATTTCTCACTTTCAAATGTATATGTCAAACCAAAACCAATGATTACAAAGTTAAACAAACCATACAACTCTATGCACAAGGACTACATTGAACAATTTCCACTGAACATTAAAAAAAATACTTGAAGAACAGTGTAGATGCAGTTTAGTAACAGAATGACAGATTTTAAAGTAAAAAAGTTGTTTCGTTCTGTATAGTATGATGTTGTTCATACTGGTTTAACAATTAGCAAATTGATGTCCAGCTACTATTTGAAGCATATTTCCATATGTGCCTGGTAAATAGCTGTACTGTCACACCCTGACCATAGTTTGCTTTGTCTGTTCCTATGTTTTGGTTGGTCAGGGTGTGATCTGAGTGGGCATTCTATGTTGGATGTCTTGTTTGTCTATTTCTATGTCTGGCCTGGTATGGTTCTCAATCAGAGGCAGGTGTTTGTCACGCCTTGGTCATTGTATTTTGTGTTTTCGTTATATATTTGGTCAGGCCAGGGTGTGACATGGGTTTATGTTATTGTATTTTCGTATTGGGGTTTGTAGTATTTGGGATCGCGGCTGATTAGGGGTGTTTTATAGGCTTGGCTGCCTGAGGCGGTTCTCAATCAGAGTCAGGTGATTCTCGTTGTCTCTGATTGGGAACCGTATTTAGGTAGCCTGGTTTCGCTTTGTATTTCGTGGGTGATTGTTCCTGTCTCTGTGTAGTTTCACCAGCTGTAATTAGGTTTTCACGTTCCGTTTGTTGTTTTGCATTTTGTAATAGTTATTTCAT
This sequence comes from Oncorhynchus keta, assembly GCF_023373465.1. NCBI lineage: Eukaryota > Metazoa > Chordata > Actinopteri > Salmoniformes > Salmonidae > Oncorhynchus > Oncorhynchus keta. The sequence continues at coordinate 67,612,822 of NC_068454.1, read as the reverse complement.
GTGTCGCTTTTTCCAATAAAGTCATGAGTAACTACCACGCTGCATTTCGGTCCGACTCTCTTTCGACAAACGAAGAACGCCGTTACAGTGTTAGTCATTGTCTCTGATTGGGAACCATATTTAGGTAGCCTGGGTTTCACTGTGTGTTTGTGGGTGATTGTTCCTGTCTCTGTGTTTTGCACCAGATAGGACTGTTTTAGGTTTTCGCACGGTTGTTGTTTTGTTAGTTTATTCGTGTAGTTTCTTTATTAAAGTACAATGAATAACAACCACGCTGCATTTTGGTCCGCCTCTACTTCACCTAAAGAAAACCGTTACATGTACTGACATAACCATAGTACAGCACAATAATCTACTTCACATAATACTAGTAATATAATACACTCTGTATATGTATCCAATGACACCTAATTTAATAATCAGTCTAGGGCAGTGGTCACCGACCTTTTCTGAGTCAAGATCACTTTCGCAATCAAAAAGCAAGCTGAGTATGTATTTTCATAAAACATTACTGTGATATGGCATTAACACAATGTTAAACATTGTGAAATAGTGTTAATGCAAGTCACATTACTCTAAAATAATCTTAAAAATCTTAAAGCCCCAACAGTTTGCATTTGTGGGCTTCTTTTATGTCGTAAAAAAAGTAAATTCAGGTGTGACTCCAACTCCCAGTCATTCATCCTTCTGGACAAAGATGGAAAAGAAAGAGAGTGAGGAGCTCCAGTACATCAAGAGAATATTATTCTACTATTAATCAATCAATCAATTTGATAGACAGTAATGGAGTTAATCGGTTCCTCTCTGTCCTCACCTCTGCCCCGCTGAACAGCGCTCTCTCGCTCCTCTGACTTCAACTTTATGGCCGATGTTAGCTAGCTAGCTTGCTAGATACAGGGCTCGAGACTTTTTTCATCACCGTCCCAGAATCATCCCAAAGTGCAATTTAAACCGTTCCACACTGAAGATGAACTGTCCCAAATTAAAATATGTATTAAAAATTTCTGGGGAGAGATGCCAACATGGGTCTACTCATAGGTGATCTAAAAGGCTAATATGACTAGCCTACTACTGAAATTGATACATGGGGCTGTCAACTGAGCCAGAAATAGATATATTTTGCATAGGCTAAATGTGAATAAATAATTAGCCTACATGTAAAAGTGTAGCCTAGGTTACATGCATATTGGCTACAGACTCTCATGTCCACGCCGATGCTGACTGACATGAGGGAGGCATTAGAAATTGTAGCCAAGCTTTAATGAGACTTTTAATTTGGCCTAGATCAGTGGAGGCTGTTGAGGGGAGGACGGCTCATAATAATGTCTGGAATGGAGTGAATGGAATGGTATCAAACATGTGAAAATTATAGCCGTTCTCCCCTCAGCAGCCTCCACTGGCCCAGATAAGCCAGTCATTTTGACAATTATTAACATGAACTTCTAAAGGCTTGATTCTCTTGACATACTCGAGGCATGGTTCGTTCTGATCAAATGGTCACAGGAGCAGAGAGAAAGGTCAGTGACTGTAGCACACTGCACACATCAGCCACCTTGCAAGGCAGTCAGCAATTTGGAACTATTTAACCATAAACTTAACTGTTTAAAACCTGGAGGTTTTATTTCGTTTTAGGAGGCATGTCTTCCCAAAATCAGACCATATGTTGAGGGAATTATTTTATTAACGCTTCATTGTGTCATTGAAACCAGCATTTTCTGTTGTTCTATTGGTTTTCAAATCTACTTTCTTTCATTGTCTAGCAGGCAAAGACACAATCCTAGTCATAAGGCAACCCATGCTAGTTGTTGCATCTTTAGATCTCCCCTCTTACTACATTCCTAACAGATATTCTATGTGACATGAAACGGCTCGCATGTGCAGTGCACTTTTTTAGAACAGTGTGTTCCCACTAATTGCATTTTGGAACATTCGCGCATAGCCTACTGCCGTGTGCGCATATGTGCTTCTAATGTGAACGAATACGTTTATTAATATTCTAAGCTAAACATCCTGATCTGTTGCCTTAGCGTCATTGCTTTCTAAAAAAAAAAAGAATTTTGGATCAATCGTTCCAGAACTGTCCCAGAGTCTGTTTGAACGGTTCCAGACATATTTTTTTTTAGTCCCGGGGACAATGGGACGCCCTTCATTTCGAGCCCTGACTACATACCCAGAGAGAAAGCACGTTCGATCCTCGCTCCCTCTCTCTGAAACTGTCAGATGATTATTTCTCAGTTTCTTTCCCTTGCTGTGTTGGCTTTAGTAATGATTGGTAGGACTGGGTGCAGTCAGGATACAATGAAAGAGGAAAACAAGAATGAGCGAGAAGTAAGTAGCTAGCTAGTGCTAGTTAATTAGTTTGTTGTTTTCACATCACTTGTCATGAATGCCTGAAGCAGCACTCTCTCAACACCCAATAACTGTGCTCAACACACACCCCTTCAGCCATCCCACTCACTCACTCACTCACTCACTCACTCACTCACTCACTCACTCACTCACTCACTCACTCACTCACTCACTCACTCACTCACCAACAGCCTTCCTCACTGCTTAATAGTCAGCAGCAGGTCACAGTGAAATTAATTGATATATTTTTTAAGAGAAATGCCATGGCGTCCGCAGTGCAATTTAGAAATTGCCCAAAATCCCATAACACACAATCAATACATTTTCACCCACGACATTGTTTTCAAAGTAGCCCAATTTCACGGGAAGACCGCAGACATGGCAACCCTGGTACGGGTTCGCTTCATGCTGCTACAGTGTGGTAGCCAGGTTCCAAGCCAGTGGAGAAGTTGAGCCTCACGCTTCAACACTCTTAAGAGTCTACCTTTAACCTAATAAAAACAGTTCTGTAGGAATGAGGTTTGTGCATCCTTTTATATTATCACAGCATATTGGCTATGTTTGGACTGCCGATATTGTTCTTTTCAGACCATATTATATAAAAAACTTGAGATTTGATAACAAAATAAATCAGTTGCTGTATCACTTGTGAGGCACAGCTGAGCATAAATTGAAATAATTCACTTTTTTATTTTACTGGACTGATGGAACCAGCATCTGATAGTAAGTCTCAGCGGAGGGAGAGAGCAGCAGTAGAGATCTGTATATTATCAAGTCTCCACCCTAACAATGGGAGTTGTTGCCCCAAAGGTGGGAAGGCAGGCGACAAGTTTAGGTCCAAAATAAGCCCATAGAAACACATTGGGCTTATTTTGGACAGATTTGTCGAGAGTGAAACCTCTCGCTTCTCCTCTTCCTCTCTGGCAGCAGAGGGCCCACCTCTCACAGTCCCTGCTCTCTCCTTTCCTCCGGTGAAACTGTCCAGAGAGAGGGGACATCGTCCTCCACCTGATGGCTAAACTTGAGTCGCACCGCATCATTTCTGCCTTATGCACAAATGTATTTTGTTCCTATGACCAGAAAAAGTGAAATATTCCTTGATATTAAAATAGATATGATGAGCTGCTAATAATAAAAACGCAGGGCTATCGATACACGTGGCCGCCATCGATACACGTGGCCGCCATCGATACACGTGGCCGCCATCGATACACGTGGCCGCCATCGATACACGTGGCCGCCATCGATACACGTGGCCGCCATCGATACACGTGGCCGCCATCGATACACGTGGCCGCCATCGATACACTTGGCCGCCATCGATACACTTGGCCGCCATCGATACACTTGGCCGCCATCGATACACTTGGCCGCCATCGATACACTTGGCCGCCATCGATACACTTGGCCGCTATCGATACACTTGGCCGCTATCGATACACTTGGCCACTTATTCATTGCAGCTGCAGTGAGAGTGGAAGTAGGGAGAAGAGTGTTTTATGTTTTTAAAAGTGTTGAATAAAAACAGTGTTGACGTAAAAACACAAACTCACTCATAAAAACAGAAGCTCTCTGATGTATTCTTTGACAGTCTCTCTCTGGTCATGGTTTTAAAAGTAGCCGATTGGCCAGCACAGTAGGCTCTCTTGATTTAGCCACAGCTCTCCTGGTCCGCCGGGTAGGTGGAGTTTGTCCCATCAGACAAATGAAATGGTTAAAAATGGGAACACTTTGCCTACCCAGCGTGCGCAGGGCTTCTGAATCATGAGCACTTCCGACAAGCGCGTAAGACAAATAAATACAAATGAATAGGAGCGCAAGGCTTTATCCTTGGCTTTTCTACAAGGGCGTGTTACAGCCAGCCACTATGCCTTTGTCCCAAATGGCACCCTATTCCCTACATGGTGCACTACTTTGGACAAGAGCCCTATATAGGGAATATGGTGCCATTTGGGATGTATCCTATGACAGTTATTTTTTTCTCCCCAATTGGTAGTAACAGTCTTGTCTCATCGCTGCAACTCCCAGACGGACTCGGGAGAGGTGAAGGTCAAGAGCCATGACTCATCTGAAACACGACCCAACCATACTGCCCATTTAACCCAGAAGCATCAATGTGTCTGAGGAAACACTGTACACCTGGTGTCAGCGTGCATGCGCCCGGCCTGCCACAGGGGTCGTCAGAGCATGATGGGAGAAGAACATCCCTGCCGGGCCAAACCCTCCCCTAACTCGGACGACGCTGGGCCAATTGTGCCCTGCACCATGGTTCTCCCGGTCGCGGCCGGCTGCGACAGAGCCTGGACTCGAACCAGAATCTCTAGTGGCACAGCTAGCACTGCCTCAGACGCAATCCAATGATGATGTACTGAATTGTGAACCTGTAACGACACATTGTGAGCATTTACATAACAGCTCTGCTAATCTGGATCATAATACAGGAGTTTTATAGCAATATGAATACGTCTGCCAAAAGTGGACTTATGTGGACATTTAGCAAGACTCAAAAGCAACAGCAATATAACACGATCTTTCAAAACACCAAACCATAGAGGCAAATTCTTTAAGAATGAAAGACACATGAAACTGCATTTGAATAAACCTGACGTGGTTTTAGGAGAAACAAAAGGTGGCAAAGCGATGACTAAATCCTCATTGGGGTCACACGGTGAAAGCATACTGTGCTTACTGTGAAGCAGAATGATGCATCTTTGAATTCTACAAGGTTGATAGGCCATTCAAAAACAGCATTCTCTATTATTCATCCTCTACGAGCACACAGTGTTGTTTTATTGGTGCTAAGTTAATTCATGTTATCCCTGTGAGTGTTATGTTCAGACCAAAGCAACGCCCTAGAGAATGGTTGATGGGTAATATTCTGAAGGAGACATGACAGCAGCGTCAATGACTGTGCCTACGGTGTTATGAAAAACTATTGTGGGACGCAGTAGGCCTATGTTATAAAAGCTACTTTCGGCTCTTTAGGTTTGGAAAAAAGCTGTGACACATAACTGTGCCATTAACAACATTTGTACAAAACACACAAAATTATAATGAATTCACATATTAAAGGGAAATTCCACCACTTTTCAACCTGATGCTCATCATCTCATACCCATACCAGGGTCTACATAATATTATGTGAAAATGGCGTGTTTCTACGATCTGTGGTTGAAAAGATAAGAAGAAAAGTCTTAAAATATCCTTCCCTAAGACATCCTCGAGTAGGATTTGTTTGGGGGGAAATTGTGATTTTCAAAACTTGCAACGAGTTTCTAGCCTGAGGGAAGCTATTTTCTTGCTCCCCGAGTCACCATCAATCTCATAGGGTTTAAAAATCAGTTTATTTTTATGTCTTACCTTTTTTCATCAGGTAGAACATTTTTACTTCATATTTGTGACTACAAAACATAGAAATGTGCCCTTTTCACATGTGGACACCAGTGGAGGCTCCTCAGAGGAGGAAGGGGAGGACTATTCTCCTCAGTGAATTTCATAAAACTAAAAAGGGTAAAACATTTAAAAAGTTGTCCTTTTTAGAAAATAAATGACTAAATATATTCACATCACCAAATAATTGATTAAAACACACTGTTTTGCAAAGAAGGTCCACAGTAGCCTCATCAGCACTCTGAGGGTAGTGCCATGGTGTAGCCGGAGGACAGCTAGCTTCAGTCCTCCTCCGGGTACATTGACTTCAATACAAAACTTAGGAGGCTCATGGTTCTCAACCCCTTCCATAGACTTACACAGTAATTATGACAACTTCCAGAGGACGTCCTCCAACCTATCAGAGCTCTTGCAGCATGAACTGTCATGTTGTCCACCCAATCAAAGGATCATAGAATGAATCTAGTACTGAAAGCATAAACTACAGCTAAGACTGCAATGCATACAATGTTGTGAGTTGTTGACTCAAATTGAGAGAAAGACAATAGTTGAAGAGTTTTGAACAAATTCATTTCTTCAAACATTAAGGAGACGCAAGAGAGATAGAGAGATTTGGTCATTGCTTTTCACTTTCAGTTTACATTAGCTAGCTGGCTATGACTATTCAACAACACTGGAACCCTTCCAAGTCAAGGTAAGCTTTTGGTTTTACTAATTCATTGTCACTTGGGCCCGCCGGTGTAACTGCTAAACTGCTTACTGACTATACACTAACATTACTGCATGGTTGTAGCAGATTTACGAATGAGTTAGTTCTATTAGCTATGTTGACTATGACGTTACTTTAGCTAATACGGTGACAACAATGCAGGCTGTGTGAAGAAGTTATGATATGGTTTGGCTTAGAAAGTTTTTTTTTTGATCTTATACAGTTGATGTGTTGTGCATTGAAGTCCACAAACATAGGGAAAAGGTGAGAGTAGAGTGCATAGATGCGAGAAGGTATACAACGTGGCTGCTATGAAAGTGAACTCTGTTTATGTGTGATAAGGGGTGTATTCATTCTGCCGATTGTGCTGAAAAACGTTTCTTAAACGGAAGAAACGGAACAAAACGGGGATAAACATACCCGAATTTGTCCAATAGAAACTCTAATTTGCAACTGTTGGACTAATAAATACACCCTTGACCTGTGTGTACCGACGTTGTAAACTTTAATTCATAGGCTAGGTTGTAGCAACCTCATGATGGGTATAGGGACAATTCTAGTATAATGTAGTAGCCTAAACCTATCGATGTTACATTGAACTGGGTGAATGGAATATAAATGACAGTCATCCATTATGCTGTAATAGAAATAAGGCCATGCTCATGACAATAAAAATTGTTCTCCCGCATCATAAACGGCACCGACCGCCACTGGGGAACACTGGGATGGGGCTGGAGATAATGAATGAGGTTGGAAAGTGATGACATTCTCCATTGAGCTTTCTTTTTTTAGTCCAGGACTTAGGCTTAATGCGTGTCCAGGAAACCGTCCCTTAAAGATCGACAGCAAAAAACATTCAAGAATGATTTTAAGAATGTGATAGTGCTATTTGTAACTTCCACTAAACAACCCCACAGACAGACAATGTTTTGCATGTCAGCGGTCCAGCAGTCCAAGTGACACTTTGATTCTTGAAAGTTGAATACCTTGAAAACTTGACTGCTGGCATGTAAAACATTAAGGGACTGCATTAATAGTGGACTAATGAAAAGAATACACAGATATTGTTTTTGAGTGTATTATTTCTTTAAACACAGCAGAGTCAGACAGACACACGACCACTACAGTATATCTATTACCAGTCCTTGGCGCTCTGATAACGACACGGTTGTTTTTAATTAATTATTCAACTCCTGTCTTTGGCCTAGAGTAGGTCTGAATGGGACAGACACTAACACAGGCCTACTAGGAGGGCCTTCTCAAATAATTTATGCTATTTCAGTCTACTAGTTGTCTGTATCTATGGTTACTTTAAATACATGGTATATACTCTCTTGCTATGTCTAATGTCATATCACTGACTGATGTCCCTACATGTTCACAGTTCAACATATGTTTTCTTCCAATTGTTTATTGATCATGTAGAACTTTCTACTGGACTGTATGAAGATTCAGAGTTCAGATCTCTGGTAGGGACAAAGCCAATCATTGGAGTTCAGATCTCTAGACACTGCCAATCATTGGAGTTCAGATCTGTAACCTCAGCTGTAGACATAGAGCAGCAGTAGCTCCTGGCAAGGTGGTAGGACACTGTCATTGCAAGTTAGAGACAACTCAGTACAGGCTGACTCATTATACAAAATGATATTAAACTGACAGGGACAAACGCTCTTGGGGCCTTGTACCATCAAATTCCAAAAGCATGATTCAGTTGGTTGGTGAAGCCATAGAAAGCAGAACTGAAGGCTCTGAGGACTGTTCATTTTGGTTAAGTGCTGTGCGATTCATGACAACACGGTTGACAGCCAGCATTACAACATCAACCCATCATGTTACTGTACATAACACCAGCCTGTGATTTATCATGTCAGCTATCTGTCATATTAATCATCAGGTTCACCAAGAGTCTACACAATTTATAGTTAATTAAATGCGCCCTTACAGGTGGACTCAGCTAGATGACTTTGCATGCACTAAGTAAAGACATAGTGGGTCAATTTCCGCAACAACGAAGAGTGTTGAGGTGCGAGGCTAAACTTCTCTGCTGTTTTGGTCACATAGGGTGCCATTATAGCCTACATAGTTGGTCTATAGGCTGAGGCCTGGCAGGGACAGAGGGTGAGTGACCAGTACGGGCCGGTCTGGGAGGGGCGGAGTGGCTGTGGGGTCAATGGGCTGGGTTTACATAAGCTTGGCTGTGCTTAATCCTCTGTAAGCCACAACCAGTCCCATGATGCCGTTTACTGTGGGCTGTACGTAGTATGTATGTAAGGATGTTTGTTATAAACCCTGCCTGTCTTTCGCAACGCAAGTAACAAAGCTGGTAATTTCTGTATAGAGCTATTGTCTATACAGCTTGTGGTCATTACTGCATGGTCTATTGAGTTAAGGGTCAGATAAGTTGAGGGGTTGAGGGTCAGATGAGTTGAGGGATTAAGTTGAGTTGACGGATTCAGATGAGTTAAGGGATTAATTTTCTATCCTTATTTTTGTCGAGCAATTGGTTCGCAGTGGATGGCACCTACTGTATGCCTTTTTGAGATTTGTGTCAACCTGACTGGTGTCTGGGGCTGCAGGTAGCCTAGTGGTTAGAGCATTGGGCCAGTAACCCAAAGATTGCTGGATCGAATCCCCGAAGCTGATAAGGTAAAAATCTTTCGTTCTGCTTCTGAGCAAGGCAGTTAACCCACTGTTCCCCGTGCGCTGAAGATGTGGATGTCGATTGGGTTAAATGCGGAAGACATTTCAGTTGAATACATTCAGTTGTACAACTGACTAGGTATCCACTTTCCCTTAAATGTGGTTTCTTCTCTATCACCAAGGTTTTCAAAAACTGAGAAGTGTGTTTAAAGCCAGAAGACTCATGAAGCAATAATGAGAGAATGCCTTTCTTGGAAATGTTCTTGTCACAGAGAATGAAATGTGCATTTCCTGTAATCAGAACAGGAAGCAACTATGCAGTCGCTTCCCTTGTCATTATTTGAGTGCTTTTCTTCCTGTTCCTCGCTCCCCATCCCGCTCTGTAAAACGGAACAGCTCTTTTCATTAGGATAAAACACAGCAACAAGCATCATGACTCAACACTCTGAAAAAGCTGTTAGAAAGTAAATCCCTTAATCTAGAACTTTCACTGTTAGCAAAATCCTAACGCTCAGTCAGACAGTGGGGTTGTGGCACAGGGTGGTTGTCTTACCAAATAACATCATAGGGAATTATTCAATGCAGAACATTTTAGGTCAAGCATAAGTGCATTGGTAAAAAAACCTTTATAAAAAAAGTTGATTGTTTGATTGGTTGACTGATTGATTGATTGATGGATGGATTGTAACGTATTAAATGGCGAAGCCCACTGGATTTTACAGTCCAGTGGTTCTCACCCATACACTCAGATGATCAAAAACCCAGCAGGACAATCCTAATGCATCTATGTTTAATCATCGTTTAAGAGTGGAAACTGGAGCTGATGATCATTGAATAGTATTCCCTGACGTGGTGTGTCTATAAATTCCTGTCTGCAAGGGCGTAGGAGCTGGGGGAGGACATGGGGGACATGTCCCCTCCAGTGTTAGAAGCAGGACTGAAAAACTGTGATTTTTTTTAAGCCAAGAGAACACTTGCTAGCTACATAATTACTTGCACAATCAGTGTCTTAGTCTTCATCATAGAGTTAGCAAGTTCACAATGCCACCAGTCAAGAAGAGAGCAAAGATAGATGTGCAAAGGACTGTAAGTAAGGTTCTTGGCAACAGCACACACCACCCCTGGCAAACTAGCTGGTCAATTTGAGTGCTTTCACTTCGATGCCTTTCATTTCATCACAGAGACTTTGGTTCATGAAGATGTGTTCCATTGTTAAGACTTTGTTTGGTATTATCAGTGACAACCATGAACAGAGGAAGAGGAAGGGAGAGAGAGGCCACAAACCAACAGGTACGATACTGAGAAGTGACTCTCCATGCTCATAAAGTTAATAGGCTGATGATCTGTCATAGTGTGAATCAATCTGAATGATTTTATATGATCTCTGATGAACAGGGTAGAAAATGAATCATATAGTAGCAGAGAGTACAACATGGTAGTTTAATTAAATATATGCATATTAACAGTCACACTGGTATTCAGTATAGTATGAATGGCCCTGGTCTTTAGACTGATTGGACTGTTCCTGTGTAAGTGCCTCTCTGCAAGGCCCCCCATAGCAAAATGTCCCGTCCCCCATGGTAGAGTCTATCCTACTGTACGCCCCGCCCCTACCCGTTTGAGGTGGTGGTTACCTGTGAGCATAAAGTCATGTTTTTGTAGCTCCTATGCCTTCCCTACATGCTTTCAGTTGTTTTTTGACATGCATTCTTGATTCAATTGTCAACTGCTCAAGGTAGTTTTCACAGCAATAGTGCCTTTAGTGATGATATAGGCCTACTGTTGTCATTTCAGCTCTGAGAAATGAGAATGCTCCCATTTTCATAGACAGGGACTCGGATAATAATAACCAGTTTTGTACCAGGCAGCGTTCAGTGGGTTGCATTCCAAATGGCACCCTATTCTCTATATTCTGCAGTGCACTACTTTTGGGTAAAAAGAAGTTCACTGCATAGAGAATATGATGCCATTTGGGATGCAAATCACTGAGAGTAGGTGTTTTAATCAAGTCTAGCAAGAGCATGCATAATCACAGCACATTGACTCGTGACTCAGGATGGAAGGTGTGTTAGCCCCATACAATTACTTACTCTTACATTATACCCGTGTCTGAAATTACTTGTATTGTTTACTCAAACATGATTCAATCTCAACATCTTCCAATTGGAATTGCATGAGCTGAAGTCAATTATCCATTTGAGGTCAAGAGGAATTTGTTTTAGAGTTGAAGATGCACTATGCAGAAATAGCTCCCCCATTTTCTGGTTGCAAAGATTCTAATGGTTTGCCTAATTTCAGTTTATGTGACAAAACAAGCAAGCATAGTTTAGAGAATCATTGTATTTTCAGTTGGTGTACAAAACTGAAAGTAAAAGACACAAAAACAAAACTTAAGAAGAAGAAGCATAAAAATAACGCTGTTAACAGATACAGGTATCCTGAGTGTGTATTCCTTTTCTCTCCTTCTCCCCTCACACTGTCACAGATACAGGTATCCTGAGTGTGTATTCCTTTTCTCTCCTTCTCCCCTCACACTGTTACAGATACAGGTATCCTGAGTGTGTATTCCTTTTCTCTCCTTCTCCCCTCACACTGTTACAGATACAGGTATCCTGAGTGTGTATTCCTTTTCTCTCCTTCTCCCCTCACACTGTTACAGATACAGGTATCCTGAGTGTGTATTCCTTTTCTCTCCTACTCCCCTCACACTGTCACAGATACAGGTATCCTGAGTGTGTATTCCTTTTCTCTCCTACTCCCCTCACACTGTTACAGATACAGGTATCCTGAGTGTGTATTCCTTTTCTCTCCTTCTCCCCTCACACTGTTACAGATACAGGTATCCTGAGTGTGTATTCCTTTTCTCTCCTTCTCCCCTCACACTGTTACAGATACAGGTATCCTGAGTGTGTATTCCTTTTCTCTCCTACTCCCCTCACACTGTCACAGATACAGGTATCCTGAGTGTGTATTCCTTTTCTCTCCTTCTCCCCTCACACTGTCACAGATACAGGTATCCTGAGTGTGTATTCCTTTTCTCTCCTTCTCCCCTCACACTGTTACAGATACAGGTATCCTGAGTGTGTATTCCTTTTCTCTCCTACTCCCCTCACACTGTTACAGACACAGGTATCCTGAGTGTGTATTCCTTTTCTCTCCTTCTCCCCTCACACTGTCACAGATACAGGTATCCTGAGTGTGTATTCCTTTCTCTCCTTCTCCCCTCACACTGTTACAGATACAGGTATCCTGAGTGTGTATTCATTTCTCTCTCTACTCCCCTCACACTGTTACAGATACAGGTATCCTGAGTGTGTATTCCTTTTCCCTGAGTGTGTATTCCTTTTCTCTCGTACTCCCCTCACACTGTTACAGATACAGGTATCCTGAGTGTGTATTCCTTTTCTCTCCTTCTCCCCTCACACTGTTACAGACACAGGTATCCTGAGTGTGTATTCCTTTTCTCTCGTACTCCCCTCACACTGTTACAGATTATCCTGAGTGTGTATTCCTCTCTCCTTCTCCCCTCACACTGTTACAGATACAGGTATCCTGAGTGTGTATTCCTTTTCTCTCCTTCTCCCCTCACACTGTCACAGATACAGGTATCCTGAGTGTGTATTCCTTTTCTCTCCTTCTCCCCTCACACTGTTACAGATACAGGTATCCTGAGTGTGTATTCCTTTTCTCTCCTACTCCCCTCACACTGTTACAGATACAGGTATCCTGAGTGTGTATTCCTTTTCTCTCCTACTCCCCTCACACTGTTACAGATACAGGTATCCTGAGTGTGTATTCCTTTTCTCTCCTACTCCCCTCACACTGTTACAGATACAGGTATCCTGAGTGTGTATTCCTTTTCTCTCGTACTCCCCTCACACTGTTACCTTTTCACTATTATGATTTGCATGAGTTATGTTACGGGTCTCATTTCCATCCCCCCTAGACTGCAGGGCCAAAGGGATTAGTAACAAACGCACATAGAATAGATATACTCTATCCCTCCCCCTCCCTCAGGACCTGAGCACTAGCACCATGCCTCAGGACTACCTGGCCTGATGACTCCTGGCTGTCCCTAGTCCACCTTGTCGTGCAGCTGCTCCCGTTTCAACTGTTCTGCCTGCGGCTATGGAACCAGACGTGCTACCTTGTCCAGGACCTGCTGTTTTCCACCCTCTCTCTCTCTCCCCATCTCCCTCTCCCTCCCTCTCTACCGCACCTGCTGTCTCGACCTCTGAATGCTCAGCAATGAAAAGCCAACTGACATTTACTCCTGAGGTGCTGACCTGTTTCACCCTCTACAACCACTGTGATTATTATTTGACCCTGCTGGTTATCTATGAACATTTGAACATCTTGAAGAACGATCTGGCCTTAATGTCCATGTACTCTTATAATGTCCACCTGGTACAGCCAGAAAAGACAACCCCTCCAGAGCCTGGTTCCTCTCTAGGTTTCTTCCTAGGTTTCTGCCTTTCTAGGGAGTTTTTCCTAACCAACGTGCTTCTACATCTGCATTGCTTGTTGTTTGGAGTTTTAGGCTGCGTTTCTGTATAAGCACTTTGTGACATCTGCTGATGTAAAAACGGCTTCATAAATCAAATGTGATTGATTGATTGACTTGCTTTCAATGAGAATGATAGATTGATAACACACATTTCCAAAAGTTACATATTGCAGCTTTAAGCTGAGAGATGGTATAACTGTTGAATGAGAGTTATTTAAATGACTAAAATTATTACTTTTTTAATTGTAAAGACTACATTATGTATCTTATACTTGAATGGTAACGATGCTTGTAATGATGACTTCTGTTAACAGACCCCTATCTGAACTATCCACTAACTGTAACTCTACAGTGGCAAATTGTTGTGTATCAAGAGTTGCAGTAGTTTGTTGACAGTTTGAGTAGCCCAGCTAAAGACCACCTATAGCACGTGTCAAACTCATCCCACTGAGGGCCAAGTGTCTGAGGGTTTCCGCTCCACCCTTGTCCTTGATTGATGAATTAAGGTCACTGATTAGTAAGGAATTCCCCTCACCTGGTTGTCTAGGTCTTAATTGAATGGAATAACCAAAAACCAGCAGACACTAGGCCCTCCATGGAATGAGTTTGACATCCCTGATCTATAGGGAATATCCAATTGAAGTGTGACTGTGACCAAGGTCGGTCTGCCCTTGTGGTGCTTGTCTTGACCTTGAGTCTTGAGTTCCTTAGTGGAACCGGGGCAATGCCATGGCATGGGGTGCATGTAGAAAAGAAATAACCAATGACTGAAACAAACACATACTGTGCAAGTTCCATGCATGTCACATGTTCAGCTGTTGGCTACCTTGATGCATTATGCAGCCCGATTGCTGTGGATGGATATTATCTCTATAAAGAGTGGCAGGCCAGATGGCTATAGTTAGGGCGAATTAGTGTTTAAGGCAGGCAGGCAGGCAGGCAGGCAGACAGACAGACAGACAGACAGACAGACAGTGATGAGTAATGTGTATGCAGGCAGGCATCATTCATTCCATTCCCCAGCGAATGCATTCCAGAGATAACTTTCTATCCAGTCTCCCACCGTGAATTATTGAACTAACATTAAAATAATAGGGGGATTGCATCATTGCACATTATGTTACCATTGTAATACAATCACATGTTCACGTGTCACATGTACGTGTGTAGTAACATGTATAATGTTATTATTATGTCCCTGTTCCTGTGTCATCCTTTTTACAGCCTATACTTCAAAAACTAGCCTACTTCGAGGCTGCTGGACAATTATATACAGTACTAGTATGGCTACTGTACAGGCTATAGCATACACTATCATCTCTTCAAAAACAATGACAGCCTCGCTCATCGAACAACTTGATACCGCGCGCGGCATTTTGAAGAATACACGTATTAAATATATAATTTTAGTGTACCAAAGGTGTCAAGACTGTTAGTTACTGTTTTAACTGGTAATGCAGGTATTTGCGTGCGTACACTGTTCTGCTGAAGCATCGTTTCAGCTGTTCTCTCAAAGCTTTGCGAGGGGTTGTATATAACATGTTTATTAGTGAACAACATGTCAATGCATGAATATACATTACTTGCGGGAATACATATATTTCCATGTATAAAATGTAACTCTTCAAAATATAAGCCGGTGCGTGCATCGTTTCAAAAACATCACACGCGATAGCCTACGCGTCAGTCCCACAATAAAACCGTTACTTACTTTCAGAAGGGATCTCGTGCAATGACCTGGGCTCAGTTGTTTACAAACATTCTCAGTCGGTGTGAAACAGAATTCAGTCTTAATTTTTCTGCAAGCGTGCAGCATCATAGCAGAAAGTGGGAACAGCTGAGACATGCGGAGTCATTTGACCCTCTCGTTATAGAAACTACCATCATGAAGAGGAGCAGGGGAGGATCGGATCAAACCAACACCGACACAAACCTACTCTATAACAACGGGAGGGATGCATCGAGGCGTTGGAGGAGAGCGATATTGCAAATTGGTTGTGACGAAGCGGATTGGATAGGAGGGGAAATGACAACACTTCAGTTGTTCATCATACCAATGCAGTAGCGACCTATACATTTATCAGACTATGAGACAGGAGAGCTGATGTCTGTGTGAAGGGCTATAGAGCAGACAGTCAGTGGTTCTCAATTCAGAGAAAAAAACAAGGGTTCTAGTGATGGATGGAGGGAGAGATGGAGGCACGAGGAAAGGGGGCAGGATGGCGCATGCCATGGACAGCCAGGCCCTAGTGTGTTGGCAGCTTGGCAGCTTTCCTTCTGGGACACAGCAGAGGACTGTTCTGTCACTGTCACTGCCGCAAAGCTGTCTCAAAGATGTCAGTGAGTTAGTTACTCAGAGCAGTAGCACAACAACATTGCTGTGTCACTGGGCTACTGGCTGTCTGTCTGTTGCTGTTATTAATGCTGTAGACACACAGAAGTGTATACCATAATGCTGAACATAAGAGTATAGGAATATCCATCCAGAACCTCTATACCAGGTGGTGTCAGAGGAAGGCCCTCAAAAGACTCCACCTAGGTCATAGACTCTTCTCTCTGCTACTGCACGGCAAGGGGTACCAATGCACCACGTCTGGAACAAACAGGACCCTGAACAGCTTCTACCCCCAAGCCATACGACTAAATAGTCAACCAAATAGCTACCCAGACTATCTTCTTTGACTCCCTTTGCTCTAACTCTTTTGACTCATCACATACACTGCTGCTCCTGCTTTTTATCTAACCTGTTGCCTAGTGACCTAACCCCTACCTACACATATCTACAGTACCCCGTACCCCTGCACATCGACTCAGTACTGGTACCCTGTGTATATAACCAAGTTATCGTTACTCGTTGTGATTCGCAGACATGTAGCACTACTGTAGTATGTGTTGTCCATTACATGAAGGGGACATGTTTATTGCCTTGGGGCTGCTGCTTGTCATGCAATTAAGACCCACTACACTTTGCAAAACATACACAACACATATGCCAACATTACACATGCAGACACGTAAACAGGCACTAATCCACATCACAATCAATGATTAAATTCATCTCATCGAAAAACAATAGACATTTCAGTCATACAATCTACTACTAATTTACTTTAACAAGGTTGATTGTCAGAAGTCGGTGTGGGTCCTTTCCATCATCAGCTCGCTACAGTCTAGTCTACCTGGTTGCCATGGTGATCCCTCTGGCTCTGGTGGGGTCAGCTCTTAGCTGTACTAACACCCTGTAATTGACTTTGCTGGATCTAATGAGAATTGCAGGCAGGCAGTCTGCTAGCATGCAGTGTTCACAGAGAGCCAGGACCAAGGGAATGATAAGGGTTTAATTAATACAAATTGCACTGAGATGTTCTTGAATAAACCATATTAATCAACTGGCCTTGGCTGGATGGAAATGAAATAATATAGAATAGGAAGTAATATAATAGTTTGTCCTCTGAGGAGGAAATGATTTTCTACAACCTTATACATAACACACAAACAAACCAACATTACCATCACTCAGACATTTTCAGTTTCATGTCTCATTGTTGTGAGATACGGGAAAAGAGCTTGAACTGCACATTGAATAGCCTGGATAACAACATATTTTACAACATCATTTTCGTGTTGGGTAGTACTAGGTAAAAATGTATTAGAATATTATGACTTACCTGGTTAAATAAAGGAAAAACATTAAAGTATCAGGTTTCAGGTAAGACCCAAGTGCAGACTGTGTTGAAGTAACAATGTTTATTGCAACAACAGGGGCAGACAAACAACAGATCAAGGCAGGCAGAGGTCGATAATCCAGAGTAGTGGGGCCAAGGTACAGGATGGTAGGCAGGCCCAGGTCAGGCAGAGGTCGGTAATCCAGAGTAGTGGGGCAAAGGTACAGGACCGCAGGCAGGCCCAGGTCAGGCAGAGGTCGGTAATCCAGAGTAGTGGCAAAGGTACAGGACGGTAGGCAGGCAGGCCCAGGTCAGGCAGAGGTCGGTAATCCAGAGTAGAGGCAAAGGTACAGGACGGTAGGCAGGCAGGCCCAGGTCAGGCAGAGGTCGGTAATCCAGAGTAGAGGCAAAGGTACAGGACGGTAGGCAGGCAGGCCCAGGTCAGGCAGAGGTCGGTAATCCAGCGTAGAGGCAAAGGTACAGGACGGTAGGCAGGCAGGCCCAGGTCAGGCAGAGGTCGGTAATCCAGAGTAGAGGCAAAGGTACAGGACCGCAGGCAGGCCCAGGTCAGGCAGAGGTCGGTAATCCAGAGTAGAGGCAAAGGTACAGGACGGTAGGCAGGCAGGCCCAGGTCAGGCAGAGGTCGGTAATCCGTAGAGTAGGACCGGGCAAGGTCACAGGAATCGGTAGAGCAAAGGCAGGCCCAGGTCAGGCAGAGGTCGGTAATCCAGCAAAGTACAGGAGGCAAGGCCCAGGTACAGGACAAGGTACTCAGGCAGAGGTCGGTAATCCAGCGTAGAGGCAAGGTACAGGCCAGGCAGGCCCAGGTCAGGCAGAGGTCGGTAATCCAGAGTAGAGGCAAAGGTACAGGACTGTAGGCAGGCAGGCCCAGGTCAGGCAGAGGTCGGTAATCCAGCGTAGAGGCAAAGGTACAGGCCCACAGGCAGGCCCAGGTCAGGCAGAGGTCGGTAATCCAGAGTAGTGGGGCAAAGGCACAGGACGGTAGGCAGGCCCAGGTCAGGCAGAGGTCGGTAATCCAGAGTAGAGGCAAAGGTACAGGACCACAGGCAGGCCCAGGTCAGGCAGAGGTCGGTAATCCAGAGTAGTGGCAAAGGTACAGGACCACAGGCAGGCCCAGTTCAGGCAGAGTGATCAGGCAGGCAGACTCGGAGTCAGGACAGGCAGGAGTCAAAACTAGGAGGGCGAGAAAAGAGAGACTGGCGAAAGCAGCAGCTGATACATAAAACGCTGGTAGGCTTGAACAAACAATACGAACTGGCAACAGACAGACAGAAAACACAGGTATAAATACCCAGGGGATAAGTGGGGAAGATGGGCGACACCTGGAGGGGGCTGGTGACAAGCACAAGGACAGGTGAAACAGATCAGGGCGTGACATAAAGTACATATCAGAGAGAGAGAGCACTATTGACAGGAGTACTCAACACATGTAAGGTATGTAAATAATGGCACATTTAACTTAATGCTTTAAAAAAGATATTCATGTTTATTGAGCAGTGTTCATGTAATTTTAACTACTCAAATTGACTTGAAATAGGTGGTATAGCCTCTGCCCCTTAACCCTCTGAAGATGATTCAGTCTCCAGGTACAACACAGGCACTAAGTATCAGCCAATCCTCTTTGGCCTTGACTCCCTCATATCATGGGGACCAGAATAAGACAAATCACCAAAGATCTACTAGCTTCATAACATATGTGACCTTAATAAAAAATAAATCCATGTGTTGTAGATGCAAACACTGAAGCATTGGACCATTTACTTCACATTTCATCCTAGGAGAAGTGCGAGATCAGACTCTCTTCTGCCTTCTGCCTATCCAGTATGACACTGTGAGCCAATGTATCAGACTGAGGTGAATACAGGATCAAATGAATGAAGTCAAGCCAGTGGGGTGGGAGATATGAACACCAGCCCATCCATCCCTGGGAATGTCCTGTAGACAGACAGATGTTGGTGCCCTGCGATGGCCTCTGTGATATAAACATGCTGCTGGCAGCGGATATGTTTCCCTGTTAACCTGCTTCATCTACCCAATACAGAACAGATAAGGACAACAGGAAATGGGTTTTCATGGTTTCTCCCATGCTATCTCAATTACCGCCTGATTTCATGGAGCTGCCCTGTGGATGTGTAGAAATGTAATGTAATGTTAGGGCTTCATTTGCCCATTCACCTCACATTTGAATTAGAAATCCCTTATCAATGTTCAAGATTGAGTTTAATCAAATATTTTGACTACAGAATGTGTATCCCAGCTAGCACATTTGGTTCCTTGGAAGTTGTGGGAATGTACGTTTTTGGTTTCCCATTGGTTCTGAGAACTAAGTGATAAGTTTCCTGATCGGTAAAACAAAACGTTTTTTAAATGTTCTGAGATGGAAGTGAACATTTCACCTGTTCTGGGAACATTCATTTTTAGGTTACAGGGAGGTTCTGAGAACGTTTTACTATGGGTCTCTGAAAGTTATCCAGGGAGGTTTTATTAATGTTCTGAGATTGAAAATGATAGGTTATTTAGAGGTTTTTGAATAACATCCTTAAATCCTTGACTAAATGTTTCAATAAGACTGCTTAACTGTTTTGAACTCCAAGCACAGATAGGACACAAATTAATTTGATAGTCATTAATCATGCAAACACATGTAGTTTTTATTGTGGCACGACGTCAATGAGATTTAACCTATGATCATCTGTTCTCTATCCATGGAATTAATCCACTGCGCCACCAGGATGGAGTTAGCATGCAATGTTTTTGAACTCATACATTGTATTCTGTTCAAACAGACCCAATTTCAAAGGAAACCAGCACTCATTAAGATTAGGTGTGACCAATTAGTGGGTGTGGCCAACACACCTGAACACACTTAACAAGATAGAGGATAGAGAGAGTTTTGTTGATGCTGAAAATGGAATGTATGTTTTTAAATCATCACTGAACATTATTACTGTTTTCTTGTGTTTTTTATGGAAAGTTTTCATAATGTTCTGAAAATTACTTTAAATATATTCATGAGGAAACTTGGAGAAAACTTTATGCTGAAGTATTGACATTTCCACAGAAGAACGTCGTTTCTTAACGTTCTTGGAATAATTTGAGTACATTGCTTTAAATAGAACCACGAGGAAACCTGTAGAAACGTTATGCTGAAGTATTGACAATTCCACAGAAGAATGTTATTTCTTAACGTTCTCTGAACAATTTAAGAACATTCCCAATGTCAAACCAGTTGGAGAACGTTTCTAGAACATTACCAAAAATGACATGAAATGAACTTTTAGGAAACGCTTAGAAGTAATGAAATACCAATAAAATAACTTGTGTGCTGAGAATGTGCCAAAGCCAAGCAACTATCCTGCACCATTCCAAAATGTTGTGGGAAGGTTGTATGCAAAATAACCATCGGACAACGACACTCTTACCAAGCTCAAGAAACACATGGTTCTCAGAATGTTAAAGTATGTGCTGGCTGGGGTATGTGTGTGCAATATGCTATAACTTTGTTTGTATTTGTATTATAAAGCTATATAAAGTGTTCTCTGTGAGAAGTGGCTTTGAGCAATGCCCTGTAGGAGAGGCTGAACTGCACTCTTAGAAAAAAAGGTCCTATCTAGAACCTAAAAAGGTTATTTGTCTGTACCCATAGGAGAACCCTTTGAAGAACCCTTTTTGGTTCCAGGTAGAACTCTTTTGGAAGTGGAAGTGAAAAAGGTTCTACCTGGAACCAAAAATGGTTCTACTTGGAATCAAAAAGGTTTCTCTTATGGGAACAGCCAAAGAACCCTTTTGGAAACCTTTTTTCTAAGAGCGTATAGAACCACTTGTACCACACTTTATGAGATGGTATTTAATGTCAGGGGATGAAGCGATCAACCCAGTAAAAATGGATGCTTCCTGAAGACAGAACAGAAATGACATGGATGGTGTCAAGGAGAGCTGGCACAGCAGAAAGAGCTCATCAACATACCACTGAATGACTCTGTCGAAGCATTCTGCCTGGTAGGCACATATAGAGAAATGGTTCAGACAAATGTTATGTGCAGGAAATACTGGTTATGTTCGAAAACAAGTGCAAAACGTGTCTCTCGTGAGCAGAAATCTCATATCTGATCTCCTATGTGAGCACTAAATTGCAGAGAGATTGTATTTCATTAAAAAAAGACATTACCAGCCAGGCTTCCAGGGATCAAGAACGTATAGTATTTCAAGACATCAAAGGAAAGCAATCATATCACCGTGACGTTACAATGTATGACACAGTCGTCTCAGCTCTATCCAATCAGCAGTGGAACACATTATTTAAATTCAGAGCCTTATTCACAATCACTGGCATGTAAAGCTCTAAATGGAGCACGGGTAATGCTTATCACAAGCAACAACTACAGTAGGTTACCATACAGTACACTCTTAGGAAAAAAGGTGCTATCTAGAACCTGAAAGAGTATTTCAGCTGTCCCCATAGACTAACCCTTTGAAGAACCCTTTTTGGTTCCAGGTAGGACCCCTTTTGAGTTCCTTGTAGAAGCTTTTACACAGAGGATTCTACATGGAACTACATGGAATTCATATTAGACTGTAGCTTTGAAAATCAAAGGACATATGTGGGCTCTCTCTTATTGAATGTCTCCTGACAATGTCTAGGTGGCAAGTTGTTGTTTAAGACAACATGGCAAGGTAGCATCACATGACAACACAGCATGGTAACAACACAACATGACAACCACATGTACAAGCATGTGAAAAATAGTATATTCTATTCCCAAGGAGGAAGCTTATTAGGAAGATATCAAATATAGAACATTTACAAATATATAACCCCTTTCCAGTGCATGGTAGAGAGTAAAGGGCTAAAGTTCATGTTAATTTGACGAATAAAACAAAAAACCAGTAAAGATTGCTGTCATACAATATCAATGTTAACATAGCTTTTAAATCTAATGTGATATGTATATTGAGCCACTCCTTTAGAGTTTATGCCCCTTTAAAATATTCATCAAATATTTATCCAACCTCTTAGAGTGCTGTGCACTGCAGTTTTATGTGTCGATGGAGTTAATGAATCGAAGACAGATGAGAGGATGAGTGACAGGCAGAGTCATTTGGTTCTGTATGTGATGTCTATTACTTGCTGATGGGACAAACAGCTTATTTGACCTTCTGATGACACAATTCTCAGATCTATGTCTGCCATGGCTGCCATGTTTGGGAGCCCAATGAGCCCAGGACTCATTTTTGAAGGTTCCCCGAGGACAACAAATTCAACTAATTAAGCACAAACATTCCAATAAAGAAATTATTAAAAACTACAGGTTACAATAAAGAAAAACTACAAACCAGAATAAATGTTAATATTTAATCAAAACAAATGCAATTGTTATTTATCAAGTTCAGCATTAGACTCCTAAACCACCCTAGTGGCACTAGGGAATCAAGACACAGGGAGTTCTGCAGGTTATTCCAAAAATGGTGGGCATTAAAACTGAAGGTGGATTTACCTGATTTGTTGGAGACACTAGGAACCTCGAGTTAACCAACATGTAACTCATGTGATATAGGGGACTTTAATGAGGACCAGCCAACCATTTGATACAGGACACAGTGATGCATATTAAAACTGTCACCTGTCCTCCCGAGTGGTGCAGTGTTCTAAGGCACTGCATCGCTGTTTTTAGCTGTGCCACAAGAGATCCTGGTTCGAGTCCAGGCTCTGTTACAGCTAGCTGCAACCAGGGGACCCATGGGGCGATGCACAATTGACCCAGCATTGTCCGGGTTAGAGGAGGGTTTGGCCGTCAGGGATGTTCTTGTCCCATCGTGCTCTAGCGACTCCTGTGGCGGGCCAGGCGCTGACACGGTGTACAGTGTTTCCTCTGACACATTGGTGTGGCTGGCTTTTTATTTGACCTTTAACTAGGCAAGTCAGTTAAGAACAAATTCTTATTTTCAATGATGGCCTAGGAACAGTGGGTTAACTGCCTTGTTCAGGGGCAGAACGAGAAATGTTTATCTTGTCAGCTGGGCTACCTGCCGCCCCAGGCTACCTGCCGGCTTCTGGGTTAAGCGGGCATTGTGTCAAGAAGCAGTGCGGCTTGGTTGGGTCATGTTTCGGATGAATATTGGCTCTCGACCTTTACCTCCCCCGAATCCGTATGGGAGTTGCAGCGATGAGACAAGACTGTAACTACCAATTGGATACCACGAAATAGTGGAGAAAAAGGAGTAAAAGTTACAGAAAATAAATGTAAATGATTATTTATTTATTTTAAAAATTGAACTGTCACCTGTGATAAAACAAAGGCTGTGGTGGTAGACCGCATCCAAAGGTTTAAGACTAGTGGCTGCTGCATTCTGTGTAAATGGTGTCACCCTAGTCAACAACTGGAAAGAAAGTTGACTGTAAAATCTGCTTCCTGCTGTTTAGGGAGAAGCTAGATAAAAAAAATGTAATAACTAGCTCATCAGTATGTTTTTCAAACGTTAAACCTGATCGATGGGAGAACCATTCAATCAATAAATACAGTGCCTTCAGAAAGTATTCACACCCCTTGAGTTTTTCACATTTTGTTACAGCCTGAATGAAACATTTATTAAATGTAGATTTTGTGTCACTGGCCTAAACACAATATCCCATAATGTCAAATTGACAAATTAATAAAAAATGAAAAGCTGAAATGTCTTGAGTCAGTAAGTACCCAACGCCTTTGTTATGGCAAGCCTAAATAAGTTCAGAAGTAACATTTGATTAGCAAGTCACATAATAAGTTGCATGGACTCACTCTTTGTGCAATAATAGTGTTTAACCTGATTTTTGAATGACTACCTCATCTCTGTACCCCACACATACAATTATCTGTAGGGTCCCTCAGTTGAGCAGTGAATTTTAAACACAGATTCAACCACAAAGACCAGGGAGGCTTTCCAATACCTTGTGAAGAAGGGAACCTACAGTATTGGTAGATGGGCAAAACATTTAAAAAGCAGACCTTGAATATCCCTTTGAGCATGTTGAACTTATTTATTACACTTTGGATGGTGCAACTTAGTTGCTGAAGAGGAAGGAAACTGCTCAGGGATTTCACCATGATGCCAAGGGTGACTTTAAAACATTTATAGAGTTTAATGGCTGTGATAGGAGAAAACTGAGGATGGATCAACAACATTGAATTTACTCCACAATACTAATCTAAATGACAGAGTGAAAATAGGGAAAACCTGTACAGAATAAAACATATTCCAAAACATGCATTCTGTTTGCAATAAGGCACTAAAGTAAAACTGCAAAGAATGTGGCAAAGAAATTAATTATGTTTGTCTTCTGCAAGGACCAGGGAGTTATCTAGGAAAGAAATCAAAGGAATAGAGCTACACCCATTCAAATAAGGGGATTTTGTTTATTTCAGCCACACCAGTTGCTAGCAGGATTTATAAAATCAGGCACACAAACATGCAATCTCCATAGACAAACATTGGCAGTAGAATGGCCTGTATTGAAGAGCTCAGTGACTTTCAACATGGCACCGTCATAGGATGCCACCTTTCCAACAAGTCAGTTGTCAAATTTCTGCCCTGCTAGAGCTGTAAGTGCTGTTATTGTGAAGTGGAAACATCTAGGACCAACAGCGGTTTAGCCGAGAAGTGGTAGGCCACACAAGCTCACAGAACGGGATCACAGTGCTGAAGAAAAAAACTGTTCCAAACTGCCTCTGGAAGCAACATCAGCACAAGAATTGTCCCAATGCATAGTGCCAACTGTAAAGTTTGGTGGAGGAGGAATAATGGTCTGGGGCTGTTTTTCATGGTTCAGGCTCGGTCCCTTAGTTCCAGTGAATCGAAATCTAAACGCTACAGCATACAATGACATTCTAGACGATTCTGTGCTTCCAACTTTGTGGAAACAGTTTGGGGAAGGTCCCTTCTTATTTCAGCATGACAATGCCCCCATCCACGAAGCGAGGTCCATACATAAATAGTTTGCAGAGATCTATGTGGAAGAACTTGATTGGCCTGCATAGAGCCCTGGCCTTAACCCCATCAAACACCTTTGGGATTGATTGAACACTGACTGTGAGCCAGGCCTAATTTCCCAACATCAGTGCCCAACCTCACTAATGTTTGTGGCTGAATGGAAGCAAGTTCCTGCAGCAATGTTCCAACATCTTTTATTTTAATTTGATTTAACCTTAATTTAACTAGGCTAGTCAGTTAAGAACAAATTCTTCTTTATAATGACGGCCTACCAGATGGCAAAAGGCCTTATGCTGGGAGGACAAAACACACATCACGACAAGAACTACAACACTACATAAAGAGAGACCTAAGACAACAACATAGCAAGGCAGCGACACATGACAACACAGCATGGTAGCAACACAACATGACAACAACATGGCAGCAGCACAACATGGTAGCAGCACAAAACATGGTACAAAGATTATTGGGCACAGACAACAGCACAAAGGGCAAGAAGGTAGACACAACAATACATCAAGCAAAGCATCCACAACTATCAGTAAGAGTGTCCATGATTGAGTCTTTGAATGAAGAGATTGAGAAAAAAAACTGTCCAGTTTGAGTGTTTGTTGCAGCTCGTTCCAGTCGCTAGCTGCAGCGAACTGAAAAGAGGAGCGATCCAGGGATGTGTGTGCTTTGTGGACCTTTAGCAGAATGTGACTGGCAGAACGGGTGTTGTATGTGGAGGATGAGAGCTGCAGTAGATATCTCAGATAGGGGGGAGTGAAGCCTAAGAGGGTTTTACAAACAAGCATTAACCAGTGGGTCTTGCGACGGGTTTATAGAGATGACCAGTTTACAGAGGAGTATAGAGTGTAGTGATGTGTCCTATAAGGAGCATTGGTGGCAAATCTGATGGCCGAATGCACATCTATCCGCTCGAGAGCACCCTTACCTGCCGATCTATAAATTACCTCTCCTTGATCCAGCATGGGTCGGATGGTCATCTGAGTCAGGGTTAGTTTGGCAGCTGGGATGAAAGAGGAGGGAAGCCTGCAGCTTTGATATGCGCTGAGAGAAGGACAGTGTACCAACTAGCCATACTCCCAAGTACTTGTATGAGGTGACTATCTCAAGCTAAACCCTCAGAGGTAGTAATCACACCTGTGGGGAGAGGGGCATTCACCTTACCAAAACACATGATCTTTGTTTTGGAGGTGTTCAGAACAAGGTTAAGGGCAGAGAAAGTGTGCTAGACACTAAGAAAGCTTTGTTTTAGAGCGTTTGTGTTAAACGATGAGCACGTGCACTCATACTTTTAGCCATTTAGTGAAAGCACAGGCAAAATCCTAGAGGAAAACCTGGTTCAGGCTGCTTTCCAACAGCCACTGGAAGACAAATTCACTTTTCAGCAGGACATGAACCTTAAACACAAGGCAAATATAGACTGGCGTTGCTTACTAAGACAACATTGAATGTTCCAGAGTGGCCTAGTTACAGTTTTTATTTAAATATATGGCAAGACTATCTAGCAATGATAAACAACCAATTTGACAGAGGTTTAACTGTTTTATTTTACAATCCATGTGTGCAAAGCTCTTACACAGAAATACTCACAGCTGTAATCACTGCCAAAGGTGATTATAACATGTATTGGCTCAGGGTGGAAGATAACCTGGTGGTTAGAGCGTTGGGCTAGTAACTGAAAGGTTGCGAAATCAAATCTCCAATCTGATAAGGTAAAAATCTGTAATCTGAAGACGTGTCATACTGTAATTCCACTGATTTCAAAACTAGCTATCATACTGTAATTCCACTGAGTTCAAAGGTCAGTCCTCCAGAAAGTGTAGAGAAACACTTATGCAGTTCTACTACACAATATATTTAGGAAAAAAGGTGAATTAGACAGGATTACCTACACATACTGACCAGCTCAAATAGACAGAAACGTGCTACATGACAGACCAATCCGAGCTCATCTCTCGGCATGTCCAGCCCACTCATTATCTCTGCTAATCATGGATAGTGGCTTTTTTTTGTGGTAAACCAGCTAGGCTCATAATTAAACAATTGTCACGCCCTGACCATAGAGAGCTGTTTATTCTCTATGTTGGTTAGGTCAGTGTGTGATTAAGGGTGGGTTATCTAGGGGAATTGTATATCTATGTTGGCCTGGTATGGTTCCCAATCAGAGGCAGTTGTTTATCGTTGTCTCTGATTGGGGATCATATTTAGGTAGCCATTTTCCCATTGTGCTTTGTGGGATCTTGACTTTGTATAGTTGCCTGTGAGCACTATGTTAGCGTCACGTTTCGGTTCAGTTTATTGTTTTGTTTTGTTGTGTGTTTCACTTAGTAATAAAAATATGTGGAACCCAGATCACGCTGGGTTCCACATGGTCCATATATTATGACGATCGTGACAACAATTGTATTCCTATTTACAGATGGCATACAAGTTTGTTATTATGGCACATGAAAGTGCACATGTTTCAGAAGGCATTTCTGCCAAAAAAAAGCATATTGATTAAAAAACTAAGCTTACGTTCAAATGGCTCTCCTGTGAGGTAGTGACACGTGACATAAGCCTAGTTTCCCGAAGCGAGTCACAAATCTGTGTAC
The DNA here is from genome assembly GCF_023373465.1 of Oncorhynchus keta. NCBI lineage: Eukaryota > Metazoa > Chordata > Actinopteri > Salmoniformes > Salmonidae > Oncorhynchus > Oncorhynchus keta. Next base: position 67,584,970 of record NC_068454.1, on the reverse strand, counting down.
ACGACCAATGTTTTGATTATGTCTAGGTCTAAAACCGGATTGGTGCACATCAAGAATAGAGTTAGAAGTAAAAAAGTGATTTGTTGTGAGTTGGTCAGGGATTCTAAAACTTTGGAAAGGCAGGATAATTTGTAAATTGGATGGTAGTTATCGACTGTCAGAAGGATCTCCTCCTTTATGTAGGGGGAGGACATGTGCCACTTCCCAGGTCTTAGGGAAAACACCAGAATCAATCGTCAGGTAAAACATATAGGTCAATGGTTCTGCAATAAGTGGGGCAGAGAGCTACAGTAAGAAGCATTGGTGGAAAAAGTACTCCATTAGTCATACTTGAGTAAAAGTAAAGATACCTCAATAGAAAATGACTCAAGTAAAAGTGAAAGTTACCCAGTAAAATATTACTTGAGTAAAAGTCGAAAAGTATTTTGTTTTAAATATATGTAAGTATCAAAAGTAAATGTAATTGCTCAAATATTCTTAAGTATCAAAAGTTTAAATAATTTCTTATATCAAGCCAAAAAAACTGCATTTTCTTGTTTTAAAAAAACTATATGGATAGCCAAGGGCTCGCTCCAACACAACACATAATTTACAATTAAAGCATTTGTCTATAGTGATCAGAGGCAATGGGGATGACCAGGGATGTTCCAGGGATGTTCTCTTGATAAGTGTGTGAATTGGACCATTTCTATGTGCTGCAAAATGTAACGAGTACTTTTGGGTGTCAGGGAAAATGTATGGAGTAAAAAGTACATTATTTTCTTCAGGAAAAAAATATAAATAGTAAAGTACATATAATCAAAAAATACTTAAGTAGTACTTAAAAATATTTTTTACTTAAGTACTTTACACCACTGGTATGAAGAGATCAAGTGAATCAGTCCCTATGGAGTTTTTTGAACATCAATCTTTGGCAAAGCACTTAATACATCATAGACATCAAATGCTGAAATGAAAATAGAGTATGTGAGTCTTTTAGAGCATCACTGTTCTGGGGTGACTAAATCACTCCCTCTAGTGGAATGACATTACTTTTTTGAAACTTTCCTTTCAAACATGTGGCCACCTGAAGCGAAATCGTTAAAAAAAAAACACAAATTAAAATGTTGTCTTGTATGGGACCAGAAGCTGTCAACCTTCTGGGGAAACGAGGGGGTCGAGTTTTGTTTAAAAGATTTGACCTCTTTCTAGAAGTTATCTGGATTACCACCACTCTCAGATACACAATTCAAGAAATATGTTGATTTTGCTTTTCTAACCAGAGATAGACATCTATTTATAAAATATCTGAAGGACTGCCAATCAGACGTAGAATCAGTCAGTCTAGCCTTTAGCCCAAGCTACATTTTAGCAAGAGATACATATATTTCCTGTAATTTCTCAGACAATTCCTGTGTAAACCAAGGATTAGATATATTACCCTGTGAGTGACATGTTAGTGTATCAAGTGCTTAATTTGTAAATCGGGAGGTGCTGGAACAAAGGGGGGCTAGAGAATTAACGAAGAGGCCACTCAAATTAAATTTGGTAAATTAAGCACTGTGTGTCATTGACATAGTGTGATTCTGTAAGAAAATTAATTTGATTTATATAGCCTTTTTCCAGATACATAGTAAGTGGGAAATTCACCTCATCCAAGTAAGATGTTGTGACTGATTGTTTACATTGTGTCGTAATGTTGGTTGCCTATTCAATAATGTGAAGACTGTTATACTACCAAATCAATTCTCTGTGTAATTATCATTACGTGATTAAATGAATCATGTAAACATTAATTCACTAGGAAGTCGGAGCACCATGGGAAAGCGTTGTTTAAAGAGTTTCTATTTCCCAAATGTAACTCTCTTCAGATATTTTAATATCTTATCAATTACAGTCACTTATTAATGTATTATTACCCCATCAGTCGTATTCTGAATGTCGCAAACCCTTGGATATCTGCACAAACCCTGGCATAAATTATGAATCAGCGATATACAAATTTGCTTAATTATTTATTTACTAACTAACTAAATCACACAGAATTACATAAACACAGACACAATAGGTCATACATTGGTTACTAACATGATACAAAGAAAAAGTACCTAGGGGGGCGAAACCGATGTGACGACTTGGTAGACAAAGGAAAGGGGTGGGGACAGCTCAAGAGCCGGGAAAGGCAGAGTACATACAGTTAATAACCAAGCTCATGGAAATGCTAACCCTTTTGCACATGAACAGCCGCTCGTTCTAAAATAAATATAAATTTACATATTTACGAGTGTATGCCTTTGTTGTCCCTCTCTGTGATCTCCGGTCCGTCTGTATGATAAAGTCGACAGAAAGTCTCTTTCAGAGTACCATTCGGTCGTTTGATCGGTCGAGTTTACCAGACTAAAATACTTAAACAGCTGCAGACGGAATAATTGGTCTTTATTTTGTAGATTTCTTAACCATTTCAGTGTGGGGATGATCTCCACTTTCTCTGTTCATGTCCTTTGGTAGATTTTTAGTTTAAACCATTTTGCAACATCTGGCTCACGCCTTAGTCTGCTTGTTCTATACAGTAGTAGATTTCTCAACCATTTGTAACGTTTTCAGCATAACTGGTCTTTATTTAAATTCTCAACCATTTCAACATCTAGCTACCACTCCATGCTCTCTGGTCTAATTAATATTATGACACCGTGTAATGTCTGTGCTCAAGGGGGCTGGCCACTGACTTGGTTAAGACGTCATATGACAAACAATTATCTAATTTATAAGGCTTACATCACATTACATCTTCTCACAAATAGTTTCATATTTAATCATACACGTTCCCCCACATTTGGATGTGACCCTGACAACTGGGAAATATATACATTAAGAGATACAGTTATGTTGTCCTACCTTCTTTAGTTGCATCACAAATTATTAACAAATTCGACAGGATTGTTCTTTGGTTTCCCACCGACCACCCAACTGTCCGGATTTACCGAAATACTATTTCATCATTCAACCTTTTGATGTTAAAGTTTGGCCAAGTCTCTCTCTGTGTCCCACAGTCACATATTCCAATCTCAATACTACAGAGCCCAGAAGCAGAGTACTTACAACCGCCATAAAGCGGACCACTCCACCTCTCCCTCTCTGCGTCAGAGAGGGCACAGCAGAGCGGACCCACTGTAACCTGATCCTTCAGGTCTTCACAGGAGAGTCATGACAATGGTCTGTCTAAAGTTGTTCCTCTCCCAGGTTAATTAGGCAGTTTGAAAAGAGATGCAGGATGGTGAGAAGGGAAGACAAAAACATTCCATTTAAATCAACATTAATCCTACTTTTACTTATGCAGGAAAATAAAAGTAAGGCATGTGATATATTAGAAATTGTGTAATTTAATTAGTGTCGATTGACTGTATTGTTTGAATGGAATGTTGGCATATTGGTAGTTAATAAAACAAAAATATGGGAATAATTTCTCTAAAACTGGCTGGTTACCTAGCTAATAAACATACAGTGCAGATAAATCATTATTTTACACAATATCTTATCACAGCACTGCCAAATCATGGTTGACCAACTCCCTGACCAAAATGTCTGACTTTTATACCATCATAAGAAGGTTCATGTCCATTCTAGTATTATAATTCCTAGTTCTATTTGACACATTGGTTAAACAGCATGTGTGATGTTTGTGATCATATGACAGATTACCCCAGCAGTCGGATGCACTACTGATGTCTCACATTTTTTATCCCTGTTCCATAGACTGATGTACCCAGTTTTAATCTTCAGAATTGTTCCCATTTAGGGATTTACAGTGTTCTCTGTAGTCTGTGAGATGTTAGCAGGCAGCAGAGAGCAAATGCCATCCTGACAATAGATGCAGTCAGAGTGGTTGCTGTGCTGTTCTTAAATGATGCAGACAATCATCAATATGGATGTCCCTAGATGACGCAAGCCAGCCGATGCTCTTTGCTAACCTACACCCAACGTATAAAAATATCAATTTACATGAATTAGGCTGCATTACACTTAAAACTAAATTGTTTCCCCATCACAGCTTGACTGACTGGCCCCTTACTGAAATGTTTTTATCACTCGTAGTTTTGGATATTTCTTTTGAAGTAAGCTGATCCAATAGCCTGGAATCCAAACTGGTTGCTCTACATGTACATGTCACTGTTGTTTGAAGTGAAACAATGGAGAGCACAGCACAGTGTTCAGTCTGGTTCAGCCAGGCTAAAAATCCAACCCGATTTTCCTCACAGTAAAGCTGTAATGTACACTCTTTCAGTTTGCATGCATCTCTATTTCTATTGGCCCCTTCTTCTTTACACACCTGTGAGATTTTAAAATCACCATGAAAAAGCTATTATTTTGGTCCAGTTCACTGTCATTCATTGCTTATGTTGATGTTTGAGAGAGCAGAATACTGTATGTCTGAGCTCATGGAATACAGGGACCCCTGGAGGTATTCAGATATATTGCAACCTTCCCTCTTCACTTCAGCACCTTGCACAGAAATCATCAAGCAACTCAAAACATCAAAACAGATCAGGGAAATGTAATGTGAACCATTATAAAACAGAGTGAGTGAGTGAGTGAGTGAGTGAGTGAGTGAGTGAGTGAGTGAGTGAGTGAATGAGAGCGAGAGAGAGACAAACAAGAGAGAGAGAGGCAAACAAGTCACACAAACTTAATTATCCCATTTAGGAATTTCCAGCATCCAGATGACATCCCCTGACGATTCCAGTGTCCATCCCCTCTGAGCCCTGCTCTTTGCCCTGGGGAGCCAACATGGCTGCTGCGTGACGGAGGCTCTTACCTCAGTGAAGCCATTCGAGCTGTGACTGGGACACCAGTGTTGCAATGCCATGGAGAGTTAATCCCCAAAGACAACATCAGCATTCAATTGGCTCCGGAGAATGGTGTTCTCCTGTTGGTAGCTGCTCAGCTGGTTACGAACTCCAACGCAGAGAGGAAGAAATTACATTGGCAATGTGTTAGGCTAGGCCACTATTGATGCCTGAATACTGAACGTGTTGAATGTACTAAGACATGTATCCATTTTAATCTCCTATATTTGTTATTAACAGCATGCTATTGTTGAATACCTTCTCCATTCAGTCTTATTAAGGACCTAACCTCACAATAGTGCTATTTTTGTTTGTCAATATCAAATGTTATTTTAAGAAGCTTTAAGGCATAGAAAGATTTTACAGAATGTGACATGATTAGGAGAACCTCAACGTTCCAATATAACCAGTTCACCAGAACAGGCAGTATTAATTACAGCTTCAATAGTTTTACAGGGCTATTGGATGATTGTTTTTGCGTAAAAAAATAAGCACTTTATGTATCTATTCCAAATTCTTATGACTTCTTTAAATGGGGGGACTATTGCTACGTTCACGTGCTAGCCGGAAATAGGAAACTTTTAAATCTCAGACTTGCGAACTGGTTGTAGTTATACACATGCTGTGTTCAACCCTTTAGCAAGTCGAACATTTCAGAGTTTCCTAATTCCGATTAACACGTAGAAGCGGCAATAGTCCACCCATTTGAAGAAGTAATACGAATTTTGACAAATTCACTTATAGGGAATGGGCCTATTATGTATAGGGCTATATATAAATGTTTCTTACAGATAAATATCAAAAACATATGCATAACCATGGCAGCAATTGAAAGGGAACAGTTTGGAGATAATGCAAAAATTATTAGACCAAAGGTAAGTACACAACAGTTCACCTGGCCACAGACTGATTCCAAACATAACACTGTTGATTTTATGTGCATTTAACATTTACTGTACTTTTTGCAGCATTTGTTCCTAACGAAATCTGAAAATAATCTGGATACATTCACTAATCTCATAAGACTATTCCTGGAAAATGTGAGGAAGGTGCAACATAAGACAATAAAATGACAAGGGTTTGAGTGAGAGGACTAACTGGTGTCTAGTGGCCACACACCTCTCCAAAGCATGCACATTTCCTAAGCATTTCACTGCACTTTTATGGCTCAAAGAAGAGTCGTCAACTATAAGGTACCCTCCTAGCTGTGCCAATGAGGAACTAGAGCAAGCACACTTGCAGTTGTTTAATTTGGAACTCAACCCTGCATCACACAATTACGCTAGCCCACTGTTGTTGTTTACGCAATCCAAAAACAGCCTATTATAAATCACAATCTAGGTCAGGTGTGCATGGTTTGAAAGCTATTATTGCCAACATGACTAGCTAAGTTATGAAATATTATCTTACAGTGTTAGGTTTTCATAAGGCAATTCAGAGAAACAAGCTAGGTTTCCATCCACTCGGAGACAGATTTTCATGCAATTATTCTATAATCTGCATAAAAACAATATGCGATAAACACCTCCAGAGGTGTGTTTCCATCAAATTGACTTGTTGCAGATACAAGGCTGTTCTTGATAATGTAGTGCACATAAAATACATTTTGCAGTTAAATTCCCATATACAGAATAAAAAATACAAGTTAAATGGGTATCCATTGCATTTTCAACTCTACTGATGGTTTTCTCACCAAAAAAATGTTGTGTTAAATAGAGTGTGCTCACTTGTATAGCCAAAAGCCCTGCAGGGGTTCCCAAACTTCACCACTCAGGCCCCCCTTCCAGCATTGGGGAACATCCCAGGTGCCCATGGGCGCGTCTATTTCAATGAGCACAAGCGCTGTTCATGATCCAAACTGTTTACACCCCTCTTGTTGGTGGAGAGAACATTTAGCAGTTTTAAAGCTAATTTTATTGCAATTCTATACATTTTGCCATGTCTAATGTGTATTCATGAAATATTTAAATGACTCAAACATTACAACAAAGTCTATAGGCTAAAAAACCTAGCTAAAAAAACGTTAGCTGACATGAGCTAGTTGATCTGGACATTTCTGCCAAGTTATAAAAGGCTCTTTAATGACACGTTCACACGATAATCAGAACTAGGAAACTCTTTCCGACTTTCCGATTCCTTGTACGAGGCACATGTATAACTACAACCAGTTAGCTTGTCAGAAATGCCAGAGTTTCCTAGTTCCGACTAGTACATGAACGCGGCATAAGGTATGCAATTGACTGACATAACAAGAGGAAAACTGGGACCCCCGTGCCACCCCTAGTCTGGGAACCACTGGGCTCGAGCGCAGGTGTAGGCTACACATGATGACATTATTATTATGGACAAAAGAGCTACATTGTTTTTATTTGTCAAACAGGCAGCCAAGCATCAGTTATCATGTCATCAGAATAAGACCCTGAATATTTATTGGAAAGGAGCATCAAGCCCTGTGACGTTCATCATAATTTATTTCATCTGTAGCCTAATAAACTGCATGCTTTCCCGATGAGTCGTAGTGTAAGGACCACACAACATGTTTACTTCGATATGATTGTTAGCCTATTATATCAATGTTTGCACATAAAAGCGTTTCCACTGACATTTCTCGCATAATTAACTTTACCGACACAAAAAGATCCCACCTTGTCTAGCGATATTTGTTTTGTCGACATTTGGAAAGTTTGCCGAAAAATGTTCTGTTTCCATCAGGCTTGTCATATTTAAAAAAAAAAAAAAAAATCTAACATACTTTACTAGCACATAATTCCTATCAAGCTTGTGACTCTACAAACGCGATGGATGCATTTGCAGTTTAGTTAGGTTGTGTTTTGTCCAATAGGAACACATGAACGACCATATCCCCATAATGCAGCAGCAAGACACTATGGAAAGTGAACATACAACACTAATTTCTGCTGCAGTGTCGACTCTGAGGTACAAGCATTGTCCCATTTCGGCGTCTGTACATTTCCAGGAAGTTCTAGTTAACGCGGTGCATTCATTCAATCCTGTGCATTTACGTCCCGATTTCAGCTAGTAGATCGATAGATAGTTTATATAATACTTTATTAAAACTTGACACTCAAAAATGCGCAGAAGGACAGACGGTCAAGAAGCCACTGGAGATGCTAGGACAGACAAAAAGGTAGCTATCTACTGTGCTTCGATAGGCTGCTAATCTACTAGCAAGGTTAACGAGCGAGACAGAAATGTCAACACCACTACCATCTCCTCTCAGATGTTCGAATCAAACTTAACTAGCTAAGTACTACCGTAAGGCATAGCTAGTAGCCTAGGTAATTGCTGTACCTAGCCCTGATATTACTATCTTCCATTAACTTTACACTGACTACATGACTTTTATTTATTTATTTATTTTTTATTTCACCTTTATTTAACCAGGTAGGCTAGTTGAGAACAAGTTCTCATTTGCAACTGCGACCTGGCCAAGATAAAGCATAGCAGTGTGAACAGACAACACAGAGTTACACATGGAGTAAACAATTAGCGAGTCAATAACACAGTAGAAAAAAAATGGGCAGTCTATATACAATGTGTGCAAAAGGCATGAGGAGGTAGGCGAATAATACAATTTTGCAGATTAACACTGGAGTGATAAATGATCAGATGGGCATGTACAGGTAGAGATATTGGTGTGCAAAAGAGCAGAAAAGTAAATAAATAAAAACAGTATAAAAACAGTATGGGAATGAGGTAGGTGAAAAAGGGTGAGCTATTTACCTATAGACTATGTGGACATGCTGTACAGCTGCAGCGATCGGTTAGCTGCTCGGATAGCTGATGTTTGAAGTTGGAGAGGGAGATAAAAGTCTCCAACTTCAGCGATTTTTGCAATTCGTTCCAGTCACAGGCAGCAGAGTACTGGAACGAAAGGCGGCCAAATGAGGTGTTGGCTTTAGGGATGATCAGTGAGATACACCTGCTGGAGCGCGTGCTACGGATGGGTGTTGCCATCGTGACCAGTGAACTGAGATAAGGCGGAGCTTTACCTAGCATGGACTTGTAGATGACCTGGAGCCAGTGGGTCTGGCGACGAATATGTAGTGAGGGCCAGCCGACTAGAGCATACAAGTCGCAGTGGTGGGTGGTATAAGGTGCTTTAGTGACAAAACGGATGGCACTGTGGTAGACTGCATCCAGTTTGCTGAGTAGAGTGTTGGAAGCCATTTTGTAGATGACATCGCCGAAGTCGAGGATCGGTAGGATAGTCAGTTTTACTAGGGTAAGCTTGGCAGCGTGAGTGAAGGAGGCTTTGTTGCGGAATAGAAAGCCGACTCTGGATTTGATTTTTGATTGGAGATGTTTGATGTGAGTCTGGAAGGAGAGTTTGCAGTCTAGCCAGACACCTAGGTACTTATAGATGTCCACATATTCAAGGTTGGAACCATCCAGGGTGGTGATGCTAGTCGGGCATGCGGGTGCAGGCAGCGATCGGTTGAAAAGCATGCATTTGGTTTTACTCGCGTTTAAGAGCAGTTGGAGGCCACGGAAGGAGTGCTGTATGGCATTGAAGCTCGTTTGGAGGTTGGATAGCACAGTGTCCAATGACGGGCCGAAAGTATATAGAATGGTGTCGTCTGCGTAGAGGTGGATCAGGGAATCGCCCGCAGCAAGAGCAACATCATTGATATATACAGAGAAAAGAGTCGGCCCGAGAATTGAACCCTGTGGCACCCCCATAGAGACTGCCAGAGGACCGGACAGCATGCCCTCTGATTTGACACACTGAACTCTGTCTGCAAAGTAATTGGTGAACCAGGCAAGGCAGTCATCCGAAAAACCGAGGCTGTTGAGTCTGCCGATAAGAATTTGGTGATTGACAGAGTCGAAAGCCTTGGCGAGGTCGATGAAGATGGCTGCACAGTACTGTCTTTTATCGATGGCGGTTATGATATCATTTAGTACCTTGAGTGTGGCTGAGGTGCACCCGTGACCGGCTCGGAAACCAGATTGCACAGCGGAGAAGGTACGGTGGGATTCGAGATGGTCAGTGACCTGTTTGTTGACTTGGCTTTCGAAGACCTTAGATAGGCAGGGCAGGATGGATATAGGTCTATAGCAGTTTGGGTCCAGGGTGTCTCCCCTTTGAAGAGGGGGATGACTGCGGCAGCTTTCAATCCTTGGGGATCTCAGACGATATGAAAGAGAGGTTGAACAGGCTGGTAATAGGGGTTGCGACAATGGCGGCAGATAGTTTCAGAAATAGCGGGTCCAGTTTGTCAAGCCCAGCTGATTTGTACGGGTCCAGGTTTTGCAGCTCTTTCAGAACATCTGCTATCTGGATTTGGGTAAAGGAGAACCTGGAGAGGCTTGGGTGAGGAACTACGGGGGGGCGGAGCTGTTGGCCGAGGTTGGAGTAGCCAGGCGGAAGGCATGGCCAGCCGTTGAGAAGTGCTTATTGAAGTTTTCGATAATCATGGATTTATCGGTGGAGACCGTGTTTCCTAGCCTCAGTGCAGTGGGCAGCTGGGAGGAGGTGCTCTTGTTCTCCATGGACTTCACAGTGTCCCAGAACTTTTTGGAGTTGGAGCTACAGGATGCAAACTTCTGCCTGAAGAAGCTGGCCTTAGCTTTCCTGACTGACTGCGTGTATTGGTTCCTGACTTCCCTGAACAGTTGCATATCACGGGGGCTATTCGATGCTATTGCAGTCCGCCACAGGATGTTTTTGTGCTGGTCGAGGGCAGTCAGGTCTGGAGTGAACCAAGGGCTGTATCTGTTCTTGGTTCTGCATTTTTTGAACGGAGCATGCTTATCTAAAATGGTGAGGAAGTTACTTTTAAAGAATGACCAGGCATCCTCAACTGACGGGATGAGGTCAATGTCCTTCCAGGATACACGGGACTTAACTTACACGTGGACACAATGTTTTGGTTAAAGCCATTCCAAGGCTCATTGTAGAGGCATTTTGATTGACACACATGGTTATGTAACTATGGCTTTCTGACATCTGTAACTGCTAGCTAGGTAGCTTATCCACACTTTGATATAACATGTTGATTATTATTCTCCTTTGACAGACTGACAGACAACAATATCGACCACAACAAGGGGCTAAAACGAGCAGGTGCTGGTCGACTGTTACCTCAGTTGGAAAATGTCTCCTCCTCATCATCCTCATCCCTCCCTTTCTGAACTATGCATCATTGCAAAGAGAGGGCCAACTGTTACTGCCAGAAGGTAACCTGCTGCAGACATGACATTCACCTTCCTCCCTAAACTTTATTATTTAATGTGTACAGAAGGCCAATAAAACCCTTACATTATGATTAAGATTATCAGCATTGATTAATATGTATCTTTTTTTTTTCAGATGGTGAAATTATAGATATCGGTTTAGGTCAAAAGATGCACCTGATGTGCAAAGGACAAGGACAGCCAGTTGGTAAGTCTGCTAGCTTGCCAGAAATGTCAACACAACTGTCATCTCCTCTCAGATGTAAGCCCTAACTACTCTGTTTCCTGTGTAGTCATACTGGATGCCCCCACTGGTATGTCCTCTGACATCTGGTTCCATGTACAAGAGAACATTGCACTGCTAACCAAGGTAAGGAGAAATACAGCACATCGTTTCAGGCAACTCTGTTAATGATTCAACCGTTCTAGAAGGGTTTTATTTTTTCTGGTACAAACAAATTTATGGACTACATTCCCTGACCAGAAGATGATTGTGTATGATATTATTGGAACCAGGACAATATTTGCAATGTTTTTGTGACAACTGCTGATACGAAAAAGGATTGAAAAAATTAATTTGATTGATTTTCCCATTTTCCCATTTTCCCACCCACAGGTGTGCACCTATGACAGAGTGGGACTGGGGTTCAGCAAAAGAGTCCTGCAGAATGAAAGTACAGGGACGGAGAAAGTCTGGGGGATGTCAACCACTGGACGGTAAAGCATCTTGTTTTCTCTATCCTGTCATTTTAAAGTTTTACGTATAAATGCTTGTTATACTGCAATGTAAATTGTTAATATAAAGTGTTACCTAATAGGCCTCCTGAGTGGCGCAGCACTCTAAGGCAGTGCTAGAAGCGTCACTACAGATCCGGGTTCGATACCGGGCTGTGTCACAGCCGGCCGCGAGCAGGAGACTCATGGGGCGGCGCACAATTGGCCCAGCATCGTCCGGGTTATGGGAGGGTTTGGCCAGCCGGGATATCCTTGTCCCACCGCGCTGTAGCGACTCCTGTGGCAGGCCGGGCGCATGCTCGCTGGCACGGTCGCCTAGGTGTACGGTGTTTCTTCCGACACATTGGTGCGGCTGGCTACCGGGTTAAGCGGGTAGTGGGTCAAGAAGCAGTGCGGCTTGGCAGGGTCGTGTTTCAGACGGCGCACGGCTCTCAACCTTCGCCTCTTCCCAAGTCCATACAGGAGTTGCAGCGATGAGATAAGACTGTAACTGGCAATTGGATAGCACCAAATTAGGGAGAAAAAGGGGTAAAAAGTACCAAACAAATAGTGTTACCTAATAGTCTACTACTACAGTCACGGTAACAGGTGTTTGAAGTTATTCTAAAGCCCTGATTCTCAACAAGCACACACACCATTCCCTATCAGATTTAGTATTCCCCTTGGCTAAGTGCCATGTGGGGCCACCTCATGGATTGTCCAATCAGAGACATCGGGGTCCACTGCCCCACCATCTCCCTGCCATGGCCTGCCCTGTCCTTGACTCTCTCCTAATCTCTTTGGCTGACAAAGTAACGTGTTGTTGAGCATTAAATCTAAGTGATGGATGGATGTGGTTGTATGTGGACGGTCAGGTCAGCAGTCTCTGTTACCTTGGGATCTGCCCCAGGCTAACAGCAGAGCAGGCAGGCAGCCGCCGTCTTCTGATACAAGCAATCAATTACCCAGAATTCAATAAGCTGGCAAGCTGAGGGTTTGATGACTGCAATCCTGTCTGCTCCCTGCTGCAGTGAAACCTCTTCATCTCAGCCTCTTCCCTCCAATGTTGATTTATTAGTGTAAGAGACCCAACACAACAGATGGCTGGCTGTCTGTGGGGAGCTGCATTTCACCTGATGATGATGCTCCCTCTCTCTTTTTCTTTTGGATGATTTTCTGTTGGATCTCTCCTGCTTTACAAGGCAAAGTAGCCAGGGGCTTCTTCCACTAGGCTTCTTTACACTGGCTGATTTAAAGGGTTTCAATGGCAGTGTTTCTGTTTTTATGGTGTAGCTGCCGACTTAGGGGTTGATGTGTTTTACTGTAAAAGCCCTTTGTGACAGCTGTGGTTGTAAAGACATACGTTTGATGAATTGATTGATGTCTTTCCCCCCCTACAGAATGGTGGACAACCTCCACCGCCTCATCGGTTTAGCTGGTCTAGCCACGCCTCTCATCCTGGTGGGGTCTGAACTGGGCACGCTCAACGCCAGGTTCTACAGCCATATCCATGACGCGTGAGTCTCCCTGCCCACCTGGGATCTCATTGGAAAATATAGGCTAACTCGTTTCTTGTTGCGTAACTTGCCACAAGTCAAAATATATTGAGATCGCTTAGAGTGATAGGTTCACTCCAAAAGTTGGTCGATATGTTCATATCTCAAAAGTGGTTGTGTAGATTCAGCTTTATGCCTCTATCCCAAATGAATGGGAAAGCTTTGCACAGTTTTTGACATTCTCACTTTGTCATCCCTGTTTGAGTTCCATCCTATTCCCTCTCACATTATTGACTACAGTAACTCCAGTACTTCTATAGTATCATCACAATCTGTAGCTCGACTCAGCACTGCATCAAACCCAGGGACATCATAAATTCTCTACCCCCGCTCCCCACAAACACCAATGTCTGAGAAACCTAGTGATTAACACGAGCAGGGAGGGATCAGCCTCCCGGCCCGAGGTGAGAGATTTAGCGTTTCATCAGCCGTGATGTGCGGCAGTTAAGAGAGTAAATGAAGCGATGGTGAGAGGATGACACCTGCAGAACAAAATATATTCCTCCCTGGATGTGGTGATGGGGTGTGGGCCCATCCATCTGTCTGCCAGTGGGCCTAGAGCAGACAGACAGACAACCGGGGCAGAGACATCCTTCTCACACTCATTACGGATAGGACAGGACAGGAAGGGTATAGGGGATGGGTCAGAACGGACACCGGAGGCCCACTTTTTATTTCTCTCTCTTTCTGTGTCCTCTCTTTTTGTCATTGTGTTGTCTGTCCGTCCTCAGGCAGGTGTTAGACCTTGTCCTTATTGATCCCATTCCAGAGGACATCTTTGAGGAGGACCAGTGGCAGAAGTACTGGTAAGTCACCTCGAGGAGGAGGAACGGAGGGGAGGGAGAAAGGAGGAGCAGAGCGAGTTAGTAGTACTGTGTTACTCAAGCCCTAGACTCCATCCATATTTGCTGTATGGATGGTGGGTAGGATCCACTGTGGTTGATTATCTCTGTTGGACAGGAAGCAGCATTAACATGATTAATATGAGGCCAAAGGAACTCATTAGTAGATCCCACTCTCTTTCATCAGGAAGAAATGAGAGTGGAGAATTAGGGTGGGGGAGAGATGACACACATTTTAATAGTAAGTCTCTTTTTTCCCTACGCATGATTCATGTCAAGCTGTGGATAATGGACATATAACCCTATTCATATTCATTGTTCATAAATGGCCATATAGGAAAAAAGGATATTATGATAATCAGGCAGGACATTAGTGAAACTGTCAGTTATTCATAGTCATCAGTAAATAGCAGTGATTTACATAACAATATGGTAATATGCTGTAAAACAATACAGGTAAACATGTGAAAAGATGTAAGCTGAAATTAGTTTGACCCTAGCATTTACAATATTGCTTTTCTTTGTATCAATTGGAGGGCGAGTGCTACACGCTCCCCAAGCGTAATACTTTTTATCTTTGAACAACATTGTATTCAAAGTTATTATTCATGAACAAACACGTTCCATATGCTTCGCAAAAAACACATTAGTTATGCAAAATTCTTGTAACTTTTCCAAAAAGTTAGTCGAAGTTTTCCATAAATTGCGCTTGGAAGATTCCTGGAATAAGCAACGAATATGCAGGAAATCTGAGGAGCCTCCAAACGGTGGGATTTCTGGAAAACCTGTGAATTGTAGGAAAGTTCCAGGGATTTTCCGTCCCTAGTTTTGCCTCTGTTATTTCCCTCCACCAGCATCCCACTTGCTCTGTGGGGTTATATAACATTTCATTTCTTTAGTGAGATAAGAAATGAGTCGTTGAAAATGGCCTAATTTGTACGTGACTGTAAGTGGAGCCGTGTCATTTACCAGAGATATGTTTCCAATTATCCTCTGATTAATAGGCATTCATGTCATTTCCCTGCTGCCTAGCAGACTACAGTGTACTGGCTGGAGATCCAATTACTCTGCAACCTAGAAATCAACTGAGGAAAGGATTGCTGCATGAAGTAAACTTATATTATTAGTCTCTGATTTAAGATAGAAAACAAGAAATATGAAAATGTAATATCAAGATGACTTGAAACCAGTTTTGTAGTTCTATCCAGAGCCACCGGAGTGTGTGTGTATTTACATTCTTCAGAACATCGTCTGATACAACTCAACATTCATACAACGTTCTACATTCGGCGTGATGGTACCTGAGGAGTGCTGTAGTGTAGAGAGGAGACGGTATCAGCGAGGCTCCTCTCTGCCTGGGCTCCAGGATTTACTCATCAAAGTCCTTCTCATTAACCACGGCTCTCTCCCAAATTACTGCTGTTTTATCAGACAAAATGAATCGGCACCGTCTCCTGAGAACTTCTCCTGTTTTGTGCATTATTTTATATGGACTTGAAAGTAGAGTGAGATGGAGGCTAGAGTTCGCTCGCCTTAAACTGATATGCTCTATTTCACCATTGTCTCAGTTTGGATCCCAGGCTATATCTTTCCTTTTGGTATTTCTCCTCTGAGGCTAGAAGCCAGAGATGATACTTCCTGGTGAGAAATAAAGTCAGAACGGCAGGAGTTAGTGGAAGCCCCTCTGTCTAGCCATACAGATTGCATTCATTCAGGGACGTGGTTTTAGTTGGATCCCTACAGAATGAAACGCATACAATCAGTTTGTTTTCTTTGCCCTGAAAATGGGTCTTGTGAAGTTGACCCAATTTTATATGTACATTGTCTTCGCGTTCCCACCTGATGATATATAGATTGCGTGGGGGTTTTCTGATAGTATAGTATTTAGCAGAATCACATAAGATCTGCAGTCAGTCAGCCCTACACTCTCCCTAAAGTCTACAGTAGACAATGGCCTACATGTAAATACAACACATTGTCATGAAGGCCAGATTCCTAATATCTACTGTAACAGTCAGTGTTTAGTGTTTTATATAGGAAGGAGATACCAGACTTCAGGAACCGTAGATACCAGACTTCAGGAACCGTAGATACCAGACTTCAGGAACCGTAGATACCAGACTTCAGGAACCGTAGATACCAGACTTCAGGAACCGTAGATACCAGACTTCAGGAACCGTAGATACCAGACTTCAGGAACCGTAGATACCAGACTTCAGGAACCGTAGATACCAGACTTCAGGAACCGTAGATACCAGAGTTTATAATTGCACCTCATAACGTGTGTGAGAGCCAGTGTTCATGTGTGTCTATAAGAATTGGTGTATTACAGAATGAATTTGTCTCTGGAAAATATTGACTCCTATTTAATATAATCCAAAACAGGGGGAAGTATTCTATTTTAATGAGCTTGTCCTTATTGTTTGTTTAATGAGCGTTGAGTGATTGTCAAAACACCATTTTACTCTAGCTTTTCAAATGTGTTTACTCAAACTGAATCCTTTGCATCATGAAATCACTGGGGTATAACTATTTAGAAATAGGCTAATTGCATTCATGATGTTGCTTATTTCCTGTATTTCAGATATTCAGGACAGTTGTTTTCATGTTAGTATGAGCAACATCTGCCCTCTTCATAATATCAAGTAGAAGAAAAGGACAATGCTGGTTAAAGGTGAGAGGAAGATGGCTTAGTGTCCAAAGAAGGGGTTTACTTTAAAGGGTTAATGGTTGGTTAACCTGCAGGGACATTTTAAATGAGCAGAACCAGAGGGTCAAAGCAATGTGACTGATGGTGTGGTGGAGGTGATAGAAGCCCCACCTGACTGGCTATCTCTCAGCAGGCAGACATGAGCTACTGTACCAGCTGGGGGTGATGGGCATGGCCCAGCTGGGGGGCTTGGACTGGGCATGGCCCAGCTGGTGTGGTATGTGGTGGGCCAACCTGGTCTGGTGGTGGATCAGTCTCACCTGTATGGAAACCTGATGGAGTTATGAGTCCAGATGGAGACTCCATATCACATCCAGCCAGGCCCCATTCATCATCTGATCCCTCATTAGTACCCTGAGCACACTGAGGATACAGACTGTCTCAGACGGCCCTGGGCACACTGAGGATACAGACGGTCTCAGACGGCCCTGGGCACACTGAGGATACAGACGGTCTCAGACGGCCCTGGGCACACTGAGGATACAGACGGTCTCAGACGGCCCTGGGCACACTGAGGATACAGACGGTCTCAGACGGCCCTGGGCACACTGAGGATACAGACGGTCTCAGACGGCCCTGGGCACACTGAGGATACAGACGGTCTCAGACGGCCCTGGGCACACTGAGGATACAGACGGTCTCAGACGGCCCTGGGCACACTGAGGATACACACGGTCTCAGACCGCCCTGGGCACACTGAGGATACAGACGGTCACACAGACGGCCCTGGGCCCTGGGCACACTGAGGATACACACGGTCTCCCTGGGCAGAGGATACCGCCAGGCTGGGCACACTGAGGATACACACGGTCTCAGGCCGCCCTGGGCACACTGAGGATACAGACGGTCTCAGGCGGCCCTGGGCACACTGAGGATACAGACGGTCTCAGACGGCCCTGGGCACACTGAGGATACACACGGTCTCAGACCGCCCTGGGCACACTGAGGATACACACGGTCTCAGGCGGCCCTGGGCACACTGAGGATACACACGGTCTCAGACCGCCCTGGGCACACTGAGGATACACACGGTCTCAGGCGGCCCTGGGCACACTGAGGATACACACGGTCTCAGACCGCCCTGGGCACACTGAGGATACACACGGTCTCAGACGGCCCTGGGCACACTGAGGATACACAGGATACAGGTCTCAGACCGCCCTGGGCACACAGGATACAGACAGACGGTCTCAGACAGGCCCTGGGCACACTGAGGATACAGACTGTCTCAGACGGCCCTGGGCACACTGGATACAGGATACAGAGGATACACACGGTCTCAGACGGCCCTGGGCACACTGAGGATACAGACCCTGGGCACACTGAGGATACACACGGTCTCAGACGGCCTTGGGCACACTGGGGATACACACTGGGCAGGATACAGACGGGGCACACTGAGGATACACAGGTCTCAGACGGCCCTGGGCACACTGAGGATACACACGGTCTCAGACCGCCCTGGGCACACTGAGGATACACAGACGGTCTCAGGCGGCCCTGGGCACACAGGATACACGGTCTCAGACGGGGCACACTGAGGATCTCAGACGGCCCTGGGCACACTGAGGATACAGACTGTCTCAGACGGCCCTGGGCACACTGAGGATACAGACACACTGGGATCTCAGACGGCCCTGGGCACACTGAGGATACAGACTGTCTCAGACGGCCCTGGGCACACTGAGGATACACACGGTCTCAGACGGCCCTGGGCACACTGAGGATACACACGGTCTCAGACGGCCCTGGGCACACTGAGGATACAGACTGTCTCAGACGGCCCTGGGCACACTGAGGATACACACGGTCTCAGACGGCCCTGGGCACACTGAGGATACACACGGTCTCAGACGGCCCTGGGCACACTGAGGATACACACGGTCTCAGACGGCCCTGGGCACACTGAGGATACACACGGTCTCAGACGGCCCTGGGCACACTGAGGATACACACGGTCTCAGACCGCCCTGGGCACACAGGATACACACGGTCTCAGACGGCCCTGGGCACACTGAGGATACACACGGTCTCAGACGGCCTTGGTCACACTGTGTGTGTGTTCCCGTTCATGTTTTTCTGACACCCCCCTAGCCAGACCGGTAGCAGACGAAGGGAGGCAGAGATGACAGACAGACAGCAGTCCAGCCACTCTGCAGGCCAGGCTCCAAACCTCCCAACCCCTGTCATGGGGCACTCAGGGGCCCAGATTACCCTCTTCACTAATGGTCATTTGGAGAAGACAAGACTTGGAGAGGACAGTAACACCAGGAAATATGACGCACTCTGTTAGGATGTCGATTGACGATAATTGAAAAAACCCTGACTGCGAGTGTGAATCTTTCAAGTGTGTGTGTGTGTGTGTACGCGAGAGAGAGGGAGTGAGTGTGTGTTACTCTGCGACAGAGAATAGCCATGACTGTTTCTTTCTGCCTCTCAGCCTCTGCTAACTGTTAGAACAACACAGCTCCCCAGAGACAAGCAGGAGAGTCAGGAACCCCAATTAATTGTAATTGGCACCGCTGTAAGCATAACTATTGTTGCTCCGTTCCACTAATGAAGCACGGCTGTCACGGGCACCCATGTATTTCCTCCACTAGAATCTATAGTATTGACTCAGGGAGGAAGGAACCGCTGCTTGCGCTGGCTGTTCTGGGCAGTACAACACTGCCACACTGTGGCCAAGTGGGGAATTGCTCTGTTGGTTTAATGTCTGCATGCATTCATTCATGTCTCTAGTTTCAGTAGTTGTTAATCTCAGGAAGAATGGCACTTTGATTTACAAATGTTCGCAGTTTGAATGTGACTGGAGTCCTGTATTAGATGTATTTCCAAGTAACACTACAAGGTAGCAATGAGAATAGTTCTACCTTCTGTTTGGTGTCACTGCGTGTCACAGGAATCTCCCCATTAATCACTTGTAGTTTTATATTGTACTATTTCTTTTTGACATTTGTGTAATGAATCTCTGTTTTATACACGTGCAATAGTCCATATTTACTCCTGTAATAGTCTTTGTTCGGTTTCCTTTCTCTCCTGTAATAGTCCTTGTTCTGTTTCGTTTCTCTCCTGTAATAGTCCTTGTTCTGTTTCCTTTTTCTCCTGTAATAGTCCTTGTTCTGTTTCCTTTCTCTCCTGTAATAGTCCTTGTTCTGTTTCCTTTCTCTCCTGTAATAGTCCTTGTTCTGTTTCCTTTCTCTCCTGTAATAGTCCTTGTTCTGTTTCCTTTCTCTCCTGTAATAGTCCTTGTTCTGTTTTCTTTCTCTCCTGTAATAGTCCTTGTTCCGTTTTCTCTTCTGTTTTCTCTCCTGTAATAGTCCTTGTTCCGTTTTCTTTCTCTCCTGTAATAGTCCTTGTTCCGTTTTCTCTTCTGTTTTCTCTCCTGTAATAGTCCTTGTTCCGTTTTCTCTTCTGTTTTCTCTCCTGTAATAGTCCTTGTTCCGTTTTCTTTCTCTCCTGTAATAGTCCTTGTTCCGCTTTCTCTTCTGTTTTCTCTCCTGTAATAGTCCATGTTCCGTTTTCTTTCTCTCCTGTAATAGTCCTTGTTCCGTTTTCTCTTCTGTTTTCTTTCCTGTAATAGTCCTTGTTCCGTTTTCTTTCTCTCCTGTAATAGTCCTTGTTCCGTTTTCTCTTCTGTTTTCTCTCCTGTAATAGTCCTTGTTCTGTTTTCTTTCTCTCCTGTAATAGTCCTTGTTCTGTTTTTTCTCTCCTGTTAGTCCTTGTTCTTTTCTCTCCTGTAATAGTCTGTTTTTTTCTCTCTCCTGTAATAGTCCTTGTTCTGTTTTCTCTCCTCTGTTTTCTCTCCTCCTGTAATAGTCCATGTTCCGTTTTCTTTCTCTCCTGTAATAGTCCTTGTTCTGTTTTCTCTTCTGTTTTCTCTCCTGTAATAGTCCTTGTTCTGTTTTCTTTCTCTCCTGTAATAGTCCTTGTTCTGTTTCTTTTTCTCCTGTAATAGTCCTTCTCCTCTCCTGTAATAGTCCTTGTTCTGTTTTCTTTCTCTCCTGTAATAGTCCTTGTTCTGTTTCTTCTCTCTCTGTAATAGTCCTTGTTTGTTTTCTTTCTCTCAATAGTCCTTGTAATAGTCCTTGTTCAATTTTCTCTTCTGTTTTCTCTCCTCCTGTAATAGTCCTTGTTCTGTTTTCTCTCTCTCCTGTAATAGTCCTTGTTCTGTTTTCTCTCTCCTGTAATAGTCCTTGTTCCGTTTTCTTTCTCTCCTGTAATAGTCCTTTTTCTGTTTTCTCTTCTGTTTTCTCTCCTGTAATAGTCCTTGTTCCGTTTTCTCTTCTGTTTTCTTTCTCTCCTGTAATAGTCCTTGTTCTGTTTTCTTTCTCTCCTGTAATAGTCCTTGTTCTGTTTTCTTTCTCTCCTGCAATAGTCCTTGTTCTGTTTCCTTTCTCTCCTGCAATAGTCCTTGTTCTGTTTCCTTTCTCTCCTGCAATAGTCCTTGTTCTGTTTCCTTTCTCTCCTGTAATAGTCCTTGTTCCATTTTCTCTTCTGTTTTCTCTCCTGTAATAGTCCTTGTTCCGTTTTCTTTCTCTCCTGTAATAGTCCTTGTTCTGTTTTCTTTCTCTCCTGTAATAGTCCATGTTTCGTTTTCTTTCTCTCCTGTAATAGTCCTTGTTCTGTTTTCTCTTCTGTTTTCTCTCCTGTAATAGTCCATGTTCCGTTTTCTTTCTCTCCTGTAATAGTCCTTGTTCTGCTTTCTCTTCTGTTTTCTCTCCTGTAATAGTCCTTGTTCTGTCTTCTTTCTCTCCTGTAATAGTCCTTGTTCTGTTTTCTCTCCTGTAATAGTCCTTGTTCTGTTTTCTCTCCTGTAATAGTCCTTGTTCTGTTTTCTCTCCTGTAATAGTCCTTGTTCTGTTTTCTCTCCTGTAATAGTCCTTGTTCAATTTTCTCTCCTGTAATAGTCCTTGTTCTGTTTTCTTTCTCTCCTGTAATAGTCCTTGTTCCGTTTTCTCTTCTGTTTTCTTTCTCTCCTGTAATAGTCCTTGTTCCGTTTTCTCTTCTGTAATTCCTTGTTCCGTTTTCTCTCCTTACTCCTGTAATAGTCCTTGTTCTGTTTTCTTTTGTTCTGTTTCTTTCTCCTGTAATAGTCCTTGTTCTGTTTCCTTTTTTTCTCTCCTGTAATAGTCCTTGTTCTGTTTTCTGTTTTCTCTCCTGTAATAGTCCTTGTTCTGTTTTCTTTCTCTCTGTAATAGTCCTTGTTCTGTTTTCTCTCCTTCTTGTTCTGTTTTCTCTCCTGTAATAGTCCTTGTTCTGTTTCTTTCTCTCCTGTAATAGTCCTTGTTCAGTTTCCTTGTTCTGTTTTCTCTCTGTAATAGTCCTTGTTCTGTTTTCTCTCCTGTAATAGTCCTAAATGTAGTCCTTGTTTTTCTCTCCTGTAATAGTCCTTGTTTTGTTTTCTCTCTCCCTTGTTCTGTTTTTCTCTCTCCTGTAATAGTCCTTGTTCCGTTTTCTTCTCTCTCTCTGTAATAGTCCTTGTTCCGTTTTTTTCTTTCTCTCCTGTAATAGTCCTTGTTCTGTTTTCTTTCTCTCCTGTAATAGTCCTTGTTCCATTTTCTCTTCTGTTTTCTCTCCTGTAATAGTCCTTGTTCTGTTTTTTGTTCTGTTTCCTTTCTTTCTCCCTGCAATAGTCCTTGTTCTGTTTTCTGTTTCCTTTCTCTCCTGCAATAGTCCTTGTTCTGTTTCCTTTCTCTCCTGTAATAGTCCTGGTTCCGTTTTCTCTTCTGTTTTCTCTCCTGTAATAGTCCTTGTTCTGTTTTCTCTTCTGTTTTCTCTCCTGTAATAGTCCTTGTTCTGTTTTCTTTCTCTACTGTAATAGTCCTTGTTCTGTTTTCTTTCTCTACTGTAATAGTCCCTGTTCTGTTTTCTTTCTCTACTGTAATAGTCCTTGTTCTGTTTTCTTTCTCTACTGTAATAGTCCTTGTTCTGTTTTCTTTCTCTACTGTAATAGTCCTTGTTCTGTTTTCTTTCTCTACTGTAATAGTCCTTGTTCTGTTTTCTTTCTCTACTGTAATAGTCCTTGTTCCGTTTTCTCTTTTCTCTCCTGTAATAGTCCTTGTTCTGTTTTTTTCTCTACTGTAATAGTCCTTGTTCTGTTTTCTTTCTCTACTGTAATAGTCCTTGTTCCGTTTTTCTCTCTCCTGTAATAGTCCTTGTTCTGTTTGTCTCTCTCCTGTAATAGTCCTTGTTCCGTTTTCTCTCTCCTGTAGTAGTCCTTGTTCCGTTTTTCTCTCTCCTGTAGTAGTCCTTGTTCCGTTTTTCTCTCTCCTGTAGTAGTCCTTGTTCCGTTTTTCTCTCTCCTGTAGTAGTCCTTGTTCCGTTTTTCTCTCTCCTGTAGTAGTCCTTGTTCCGTTTTTCTCTCTCCTGTAATAGTCCTTGTTCCGTTTTTCTCTCTCCTGTAATAGTCCTTGTTCCGTTTTTCTCTCTCCTGTAATAGTCCTTGTTCTGTTTTCTCTTCTGTTTTCTCTCCTGTAATAGTCCTTGTTCTGTTTTCTTTCTCTCCTGTAATAGTCCTTGTTCTGTTTCCTTTCTCTCCTGTAATAGTCCTTGTTCTGTTTTCTTTCTCTCCTGTAATAGTCCTTGTTCTGTTTTCTTTCTCTCCTGTAATAGTCCTTGTTCTGTTTTCTTTCTCTCCTGTCATAGTCCTTGTTCTGTTTTCTTTCTCTCCTGTCATAGTCCTTGTTCTGTTTTCTCTCCTGTAATAGTCCTTGTTCCGTTTTCTATCCTACTCATGTAATAGTTGCAAGTTGATGTTTATTTTCATGAATCTTGCCCAGGAGGCAGAACTGACCCATTTCCACTAGATGGGCCAGCTGCAAAGTTAAAATTGGCCATAATGTGCTTTTTGGATGTAATTTAAGATCAGGGTTAGACATTATTCTTAACAGTGTGGTTAGGGTTATGTTTAAAATAAGAATGTATGAATTTGTGGCTGTGCCAGCTAGTGACCACTCTGCAGAGTTGCCTCCAGGGCAAGATTCATGACAATAAAATGCCAACCTGCTTAATAATCCATGTTCTATGTTCTCTGCTACTCGTGTAATAGTCCATGTTCTGGGTTCTATGTTCTCTGCTACTCGTGTAATAGTCCATGTTCTGGGTTCTATGTTCTCTGCTACTCGTGTAATAATCCATGTTCTGGGTTCTATGTTCTCTGCTACTCGTGTAATAGTCCATGTTCTGGGTTCTATGTTCTCTGTTACTCGTGTAATAGTCCATGTTCTGGGTTCTAACCTACTTAACAGTCCCTTTTTCTGTGTTCTACTGTAATAGTCCATGTTCTGTGTTCTCTGCTACTCGTGTAATAGTCCATGTTCTGGGTTCTATGTTCTCTGCTACTCGTGTAATAATCCATGTTCTGGGTTCTATGTTCTCTGTTACTCGTGTAATAGTCCATGTTCTGGGTTCTAACCTACTTAACAGTCCCTTTTTCTGTGTTCTCATGTAATAGTCCATGTTCTGTGTTCTCTCCTAGTCATGTAATAGAACATGTTCTACTGGTGTAATAGTCTGTTTTGTCCGTGAGCTCCCTCTCAGGTAATGGAGGCCCTGCATATGGAATGACATGCTAATGAGGCAGGGCCCTCTTATCTTGTCGGGGGGGCCAAATTCCGACAGTGAATTGCGACAGTTGTAACAAAAGTAACAGAGCGTCTATTCAGCCTGCACTAATCCAGATGGGAAAGTCAAACAGCAGAAAGTCCGCCGCACAAACTCATTTCATCACGTTATTCATTTAGATATTGCCTTGCCGCTCCTGAGGAGGAAGGGGAAAGAAGAGCCCTCTGAAATGACCAACATGGCTGAGGTGCTCTACATGGTTCCTCCACTCCCTCTCCCTCTACCCTCTTATCGCCTTAATTCATCCCGCCAATCTGGGCTGTCTTTACCCACTAAATTTCCCTTTGACACGCATGCCTTCCCTCGCATAATCCTCCCTCCCGGGCAGAATTAAAAATGGAGAAAAAGAGGAGGGAATAGGAAGGGACAGGACAGGTGGCTGGAGAATCCTTGAAATAATGCCACAGACAGACAGCAATGATTTGACCAGATCCAAACAGGGGCAGAGTTTTTATGGAGATGAAAAGGTGACAGGTGGAAATGTGTGGAGACCGAGAAGTCCCTAAAGAGCCAGGTTATAAGAGTCCCTTCTAAATTGTGGGGCGAGAATGACTTCAGGTGTCGAACTAGTGGCAAGGAAGATGATAGAATGTCTGATTTGAAGAAAAAAAATGGTCTGTGAAAGGCTGAAATTGGGAAAGGTAGCAGCAACTATTTTCCTGTCTGCTGCCACCATTAAACTTTTGTCTATTTGTGACTTCTTCCTACCGGCCCTGCTACCATGCAGCCATTAGGGGTCCGGCGTTGCCATCAGCCATTTTGGTTGGTTGCTGTGTAGCAGGTAGAACGTCTCATTGACGGCACGTGCATTGTAGCTGAAGTTTAAGACTGGAAGACTGTTAGCATTTGTATCTCGAAATACCTGAGCACTAATCAGGTTACAGCCTCGTCTAGACATCAGGTTACAGCCTCGTCTAGACATCAGGTTACAGCCTCGTCTAGACATCAGGTTACAGCCTCGTCTAGACATCAGGTTACAGCCTCGTCTAGACATCAGGTTACAGCCTCGTCTAGACATCAGGTTACAGCCTCGTCTAGACATCAGGTTACAGCCTCGTCTAGACATCAGGTTACAGCCTCGTCTAGACATCAGGTTACAGCCTCGTCTAGACATCAGGTTACAGCCTCGTCTAGACATCAGGTTACAGCCTTATAAGGATTTAAATCCTTTGACAAAGTTTCATAACTCAATACGTGGGAAATAAGCCAATGTCGATTAGAGGTGAAGGCTGTGGGGTGAGCACCATGGGTCAGGGGTGTGAACTCTAGGTTGGGGCCTGACTGGAGGCTGTGGGTCTGACTAGGACTATGGGGTGGACTGAGGCCTGGCTGGAGGCTGTGGGTCTGACTAGCACTGTGTGGGGTGGGCTGAGGCCTGGCTGTGGGTCTGACTAGGACTATGGGGTGGGCTGAGGCCTGGCTGGAGGCTGTGGGTCTGACTAGCACTGTGTGGGGGGGGGGGGGGTTGGCTGAGAGCTAGGGCTGGGGGTGCACTGAGGGCAAGGGCTCAGGGCTGTGGGTGGGTGGGCTGCACACTAGGGGTGGCAGAGGGGGGCAGACCTCACTATTGATTGGGCTCTGCAGGCTGAGACCAGACAATTCGAAGCACCAGTGAGCCGAGACCGATTGGCCCTCCTGAGTTACAAAATGTCTGTGCTGCTTTCCTCATTTGTCCCAAAAAATATCTCTCATTCTCTCCTGTCAAAACATCTGTTAGAGAAAGTTTGGAATTTTGGCTGAAAATACATATTTATTAATA
Source organism: Oncorhynchus keta (assembly GCF_023373465.1). Lineage (NCBI taxonomy): Eukaryota > Metazoa > Chordata > Actinopteri > Salmoniformes > Salmonidae > Oncorhynchus > Oncorhynchus keta. Next base: position 67,558,742 of record NC_068454.1, on the reverse strand, counting down.
TCATATTTATAATGAATATTCCCAATAGGTCTGTTTTTAAACCGATGCGACATTGTCTGTATGTAACACTGCTGTAACCAAGATTGTTCAGAATAAACGCATCGCTATGATGTTGTAGGTGAAACGAAGGTCAAAGACTCTGCTAGCCTCATCTCTCCCCTGCAATCTCTGTTTAGAGGGCTTATTGCTGCTGGCCTAAAGAACAGTGAAACACAGCCTAAAGAACAGTGAAACACAGCCTAAAGAAGAGTGAAACCCATCCTAAAGAAGAGTGTAACACAGCCTAAAGAACAGTGAAACACAGCCTAAAGAAGAGTGAAACACAGCCTAAAGAAGAGTGAAACCCATCCTAAAGAAGAGTGAAACCCATCCTAAAGAAGAGTGAAACACAGCCTAAAGAAGAGTGTAACACAGCCTAAATAACAGTGTAACACAGCCTAAAGAACAGTGAAACCCATCCTAAAGAACAGTGAAACCCATCCTAAAGAAGAGTGAAACACAGCCTAAAGAAGAGTGAAACACAGCCTAAAGAAGAGTGAAACACAGCCTAAAGAAGAGTGAAACACAGCCTAAAGAAGAGTGAAACACAGCCTAAAGAAGAGTGAAACACAGCCTAAAGAAGAGTGAAACACAGCCTAAAGAAGAGTGAAACACAGCCTAAAGAAGAGTGAAACACAGCCTAAAGAAGAGTGAAACACAGCCTAAAGAAGAGTGAAACACAGCCTAAAGAAGAGTGAAACACAGCCTAAAGAAGAGTGAAACACAGCCTAAAGAAGAGTGAAACACAGCCTAAAGAAGAGTGAAACACAGCCTAAAGAAGAGTGAAACACAGCCTAAAGAAGAGTGAAACACAGCCTAAAGAAGAGTGAAACACAGCCTAAAGAACAGTGAAACACAGCCTAAAGAACAGTGAAACACAGCCTAAAGAACAGTGAAACACAGCCTAAAGAACAGTGAAACACAGCCTAAAGAACAGTGAAACACAGCCTAAAGAACAGTGAAACACATCCTAAAGAACAGTGAAACACATCCTAAAGAACAGTGAAACACAGCCTAAAGAACAGTGAAACACAGCCTAAAGAACAGTGAAACACAGCCTAAAGAACAGTGAAACACAGCCTAAAGAACAGTGAAACACAGCCTAAAGAACAGTGAAACACAGCCTAAAGAACAGTGAAACACAGCCTAAAGAACACTGAAACACAGCCTAAAGAACAGTGAAACACAGCCTAAAGAACAGTGAAACACAGCCTAAAGAACAGTGAAACACAGCCTAAAGAACAGTGAAACACAGCCTAAAGAACAGTGAAACACATCCTAAAGAACAGTGAAACACAGCCTAAAGAACAGTGAAACACAGCCTAAAGAACAGTGAAACACATCCTAAAGAACAGTGAAACACATCCTAAAGAACAGTGAAACACATCCCAAAGAACAGTGAAACACATCCTAAAGAACAGTGAAACACAGCCTAAAGAACAGTGAAACACATCCCAAAGAACAGTGAAACACATCCCAAAGAACAGTGAAACACAGCCTAAAGAACAGTGAAACACAGCCTAAAGAACAGTGAAACACAGCCTAAAGAACAGTGAAACACAGCCTAAAGAACAGTGAAACACAGCCTAAACAGTGAAACACAGCCTAAAGAACAGTGAAACACAGCCTAAAGAACAGTGAAACACAGCCTAAAGAACAGTGAAACACAGCCCAAAGAACAGTGAAACACAGCCCAAAGAACAGTGAAACACAGCCTAAAGAACAGTGAAACACAGCCTAGCCTAGAGCTGTTTTCTAATCAGACTCCATTCTTTTCAGTATTGAGATTTCATTTCATAACAGGATTGTAAATGTTGTGTTCTGTGTCTCTACAGTTACAGTCAAATGTTGTTGTGTTCTGTGTCTCTATAGTTACAGTCAAATGTTGTTGTGTTCTGTGCCTAAAGTTACAGTCAAATGTTGCTGTGTCTCTAAAGTCACAGTGTTCTGTGTCTGTAAAGTCACAGCCTGTGTCTGTAGGTAAGAACAGTTGAAACACAGCTCTATAGTTACAGTCACATGTGTGTTCTGTGTCTCTAAGTTACAGTCACATGTTGCTGTGTCTCTATAGTTACAGTCACATGTTGTGTTCTGTGTCTCTAAGTTAGACATGTTGTTGTGTTCTGTGTCTCTACAGTTACAGTCATGTTGTTGTGTTCTGTGTCTCTATAACAGTCACATGTTGTTGTGTTCTGTGTCTCTATAGTTACAGTCACATGTTGTTGTGTTCTGTGTCTCTATAGTTACAGTCACATGTTGTTGTGTTCTGTGTCTCTATAAGTACAGTCAGTTGTGTTCTGTGTCTCTAAATGTTGTTGTGTTCTGTGTCTCTATAGTTAGTCAGTTGTTGTGTTCAAATTAGTTGTTGTGTTTCTGTGTCTCTACAGTTACAGTCACATGTTGTTGTGTTCTGTGTCTCTATAGTTACAGTCACATGTTGTGTTCTGTGTCTCTATAGTTACAGTCACATGTTGTGTGTTCTGTGTCTCCATAGTTACATGTCAAATAGTTAGTCACATGTTGTGTTCTGTGTCTCCATAGTTAGTCACATGTTGTTGTGTTCTGTGTCTCTATAGTTACAGTCACATGTTGTTGTGTTCTGTGTCTATAGTTACAGTCACATGTTGTGTTCTGTGTCTCTATAGTTACAGTCACATGTTGTTGTGTTCTGTGTCTCTATAGTTACAGTCACATGTTGTTGTGTTCTGTGTCTCTATAGTTAGTCACATGTTGTTGTGTTCTGTGTCTCTATAGTTACAGTCACATGTTGTTGTGTTCTGTGTCTCTATAGTTACAGTCACATGTTGTTGTGTTCTGTGTCTCCATAGTTAGTCACATGTTGTTGTGTTCTGTGTCTCTATAGTTACAGTCACATGTTGTGTTCTGTGTCTCTATAGTTACAGTCACATGTTGTGTTCTGTGTCTCTATAGTTACAGTCACATGTTGTTGTGTTCTGTGTCTCTATAGTTAGTCACATGTTGTTGTGTTCTGTGTCTCCATAGTTAGTCACATGTTGTTGTGTTCTGTGTCTCCATAGTTAGTCACATGTTGTTGTGTTCTGTGTCTCTATAGTTACAGTCACATGTTGTTGTGTTCTGTGTCTCCATAGTTAGTCACATGTTGTTGTGTTCTGTGTCTCTATAGTTACAGTCACATGTTGTGTTCTGTGTCTCTATAGTTAGTCACATGTTGTTGTGTTCTGTGTCTCCATAGTTAGTCACATGTTGTTGTGTTCTGTGTCTGTAGGTACAGTCACATTTTGTGTTCTGTGTCTCCATAGTTAGTCACATGTTGTTGTGTTCTGTGTCTCCATAGTTAGTCACATGTTGTTGTGTTCTGTGTCTCTAGGTACAGTCAGTTACAGTCACATGTTGTGTTCTGTGTTCTGTGTCTGTGTCTCTATAGTTACAGTCACTGTGTTGTGTTCTGTGTCTCTATAGTTAGTCACATGTTGTGTTCTGTGTCATGTTGTTTGTTGTGTTCTGTGTCTCTATAGTTACAGTCACATGTTGTTGTGTTCTGTGTCTCTATAGTTACAGTCACATGTTGTTTCTGTGTTCTGTAAGTACAGTCACATAGTTAGTCACATGTTGTTGTGTTCTGTGTCTCTATAGTTACAGTCACATGTTGTGTTCTGTGTCTATAGTTACAGTCACATGTTGTGTTCTGTGTTACAGTCACATGTGTCTCACATATAGTTACAGTCACTATAGTTACAGTCACATGTTGTGTTCTGTGTCTCTATAGTTAGTCACATGTTGTTGTGTTCTGTGTCTCTATAGTTAGTCACATGTTGTGTTCTGTGTCTCTATAGTTACAGTCACATGTTGTGTTCTGTGTCTGTAGGTACAGTCACATGTTGTTGTGTTCTGTGTCTCTATAGTTAGTCACATGTTGTGTTCTGTGTCTCTATAGTTACAGTCACATGTTGTGTTCTGTGTCTCTATAAGTACAGTCACATGTTGTGTTCTGTGTCTCTACAGTTACAGTCACATGTTGTTGTGTTCTGTGTCTCTATAGTTACAGTCACATGTTGTGTTCTGTGTCTATAGTTAGTCACATGTTGTTGTGTTCTGTGTCTGTAGGTACAGTCACATGTTGTTGTGTTCTGTGTCTATAGTTAGTCACATTTTGTGTTCTGTGTCTCCATAGTTAGTCACATGTTGTTGTGTTCTGTGTCTCTACAGTTACAGTCACATGTTGTTGTGTTCTGTGTCTCTATAGTTACAGTCACATGTTGTGTTCTGTGTCTCTATATTTAGTCACATGTTGTTGTGTTCTGTGTCTCTACAGTTACAGTCACATGTTGTTGTGTTCTGTGTCTCTATAGTTAGTCACATGTTGTGTTCTGTGTCTCTATAGTT
>NC_068454.1:67548137-67550637 GCF_023373465.1 Oncorhynchus keta | reverse complement strand
AATGTCGAGGTGTGAGACAAGGCTGCAGTTTGAGTCCAAATCTTTTCAACATTTATATCAATGAATTAGCAGACATGTATGACCATTCTCCAGCCCCAGGACTCACACTATTTGACACAGAGGTGAAATACCTGCTACATGCTGATGACTTGGTACTTCTATCACCAACCAAAGAAGGTCTTCAACAAAACATTAATATTCTAGAGCAATATTGCCATAATTGGGCCCTGGTAGTACATTTCCAAAAAACTAACATCATGATTCCCCCCCCCCCCAAAAATAGATGTCAGAAACACACATATAAATTCACCCTGAACAACACCTTAATTGAACACACTAAAAATTACACCAACCTTGGTCTGACCATATCTGCTTCTGGAAACTTTAACATGGCAGTGAATGCACTCAAAGAAAAAGCCTGCAGAGCAATGTATGCAATAAAAATGAAATTATTCAAAATCAACATCCCAATTAGAATTTGGACCAAAATATTTGACAGTGTAATCCTACCAATAGCACTTTATGGAAGTGAGGTTTGGAGGCCACTCAATAAACTGGACTTTAAAGTCCAGAGAAATACACCAACTAATGCATGTAGGGCAGAATTGGGCCCCAATTCAAGTCTGCAATTTAAAGCACTTCAAACTAAAGAGCTGAGCCCAGAAACGAGCCCTCTCAGTCAGCTGGTGTTGGACCTCACCAACCAAGCTGACACCAGCACTGCTTCAAAAGAAAGAATTCCAATAAACAAAATCATTAAGTAATCAAAGGAATCAAATTTACAACATTGGAACAACGAAACAAAATCCCAAAGCCGACTAAATTGCTATCTGACCCTAAACAGAGATTATGAATTGGCTGATTATCTCTACTGTCAGAGATACGAAGCAGAGACAGATCCTTACCAAGTACAGGCTGAGTGATCACCGATTGGCAATAGTAACCGGCAGACATAAAAAGACATGGCTACCCAAAGAGGAGCGTGTATGTGGTCACTGCATGACAGGGGAGGTAGAGACAGACAGTGATAAATATTCCTCACAAAGAGATTCATTATTCACAGAAACGACTACATTTATTCAAAAATTTTACAAATTGAACCCAGAGGAAAAACTAAGAATACTCATGGGCGAAGGAGCAATGGCTCCTCTTGCAGCCAAATATGTATTTTCCTGCCATAGCCTGAGGGACACTGAATAATAACATCTGCATAGTAAGCAGTAACTTCCTTATTATTACTATTATTGTTATGACTATTATTATTGTTGTTTATCATTCCAAATAGTAGAGGTATGGGTGGTAATGGTAGTGATAACAGTTTAGTGATGGTAGTAGTAGTAGTAACGTTGATGGTAGTTGTAGTACTGATATAAAGGAGAAGATGACCATTATTTAGTTATAGGTTAGTTATAGTTTCATTTTCCATATAGATTTTAGATTGATACATTTCTACTATTGACTGTTACATTTTATTGTTATTATTTTTGTATTTAATTTTGTATTATTATTTACCACCATTTTATGTTATTATTTGCTATGGTTTATAATTTTGTTACAATGTATATTGTATACATTGTTGCTTTGGCAATATTGACAATGTTTTTCATGCCAATAAAGCAGCTTGAATTTGAATTTGAGAGAGAAAAGAGAGAGAGAGAGAGAGAGAGAGAGAGAGAGAGAGAGAGAGAGAGAGAGAGAGAGAGAGAGAGAGAGACAGAGACAGAGACAGAGACAGAGACAGAGACAGAGAGGGAGGGAGGGAGGGAGGGAGAGAGAGAGAGAATGCAAAAAGAGAGGGGGAAATAGAGAGAGAGAGAGGGACAAAGAGAGAGAGAGAGGGAGAGAGGGACATAGAGAGAGAGAGAGAGGGACAGACAGAGACAGACAGACAGAGACAGGACAGACAAAGAGAGAGACAGAGAGAGAGAGAGGGAGGGAGGGAGAGAGAGAATGCAAAAGAGAGGGGGACATAGAGAAAGGGGGACATAGAGAGAGAGAGGGACAGAGAGGGACAAAGAGAGAGACAGAGAGAGGGACATAGAGAGAGAAAGACATAGAGAGAGGGACATAGAGAGAGAGAGGGACAGAGAGAGAGCGAGAGAGAGAGAGAGAGAGAAAGGGACATAGAGAGTGGAGAGAGAGAGAGAGAGAGAGAGAGAGAGAGAGAGAGAGAGAGAGAGAGAGAGAGAGAGAGAGAGAGAGAGAGAGAGAGAGAGAGAGAGAGAGAGAGAGAGAGAGAGAGGGGGACATAGAGATAGAGAGGGACAGAGAGAGAGATGGACATAGAGAGAGAGAAAGGGACAGAGAGAGAGAGGGGGACATAGGAGACAAAGAGAGATGGACATAGAGAGAGGGACATAGAGAGAGAGAGGGACAAAGAGAGAGAGAGGAGGGACATAGAGAGAGAGAGAGGGACAGAGAGAGAGAGACACAGAGGGACAGAGAGAGAGGGGACAGAGAGAGACACAGAGAGGGACAGAGAGAGAGAGAGAGAGAGAGA